>NC_091945.1:27516795-27814295 GCF_041260155.1 Ptychodera flava
GACAGTCGAATTTTTCCTCCGCTGGGAGATGACTATGGGCTTTCCCGAAGTAAAACAAACTGGGAGTTCGAATTAAACAGAAAGTATACTCAAAACGATGATGAGCAGCCCATGGACGTAGACGAGAATAACGCCACCAACGTCGAGTACTATAAATTCAGCGATTTCTGCCGGTGGCAATACAACCAAAGGTGCGACACAAACCTCTCAACGACTCCTCCTTATTACCGGGGCAACAACATCGGCGTTGACAAGATGTCATACGTCCTAAACTGGCTATACAACAGCGTCAATACGTAAAAAGCTCATGGGACCCGGGAACGTCATTGAATGACGAGGAATGCAAAAGAGGGAGATTTGTTATGATGAAACGCAAAAAGGAAACGTGGGGGCCACATTGGATCTTTCTGAAAAGCTGTTGCATTCACCCGAACAAACTCCGACTCCCAGCAAAACTCTGTCCTTATATATCATATTGATACAAATGACATCCGGGGTGCCAGTGTAAATATTCCTATTTTAACCTATTTGTACATATCAACGGTATTTTGGAACCCCATTTATAGATGTATCTTTTTGCATGTTTTTCGTTAAGCTGGTTCGCATTTCTAACACCAAGAAAACAAAGAGTGAAGTTTTCAAAGACATTATGGCTTGATAACGGGAATCCAAAAAATCTCTCAGAATGTCGGGTGGCATTTTCTGCAAAGCAGAATTCAAACAGATGTGTCTAATGGGACTTTAACTGTCAGTAAGAGTGTTGCGTTGCCCGTGATAGCGCATCGAAGTGCGGTTCATGGCTGCGTCCTCTACCAAATTTATGCGTACAATTTTTGCCATTTCCCCTCAGAATCGTTGCAATAGAACGACAACGGTTTCCAGAATGAAACCGTCTTCAACTACAACTACATTAGTGTGAAGTCGATGACGTGTTAAGGATTATATTTCGTTTTTTCCCCTGCATATTTTGTTTTGTGTACGGAGTACAATATCTGTGTAAGAGTATTGGCAATAAACCGTGTCTACGTCTGAGAAATAAAAACTTGGTGTCGGGCCACTGCAGCTCTGTATCACTTATATTGCTTAGTATTATAATTGGAGGGCAGCTATACATAATATTATTTAAGTCACTCATTCATCGAAAATTTGCATATGTCTATATATGGCAAAAGAGGCTTGTCAGCCCCCTGTAGTATAGGTATTCGAAAGTCAGACGCTACAGTTTTGAAGGTACAGTTTTGGAGGCGCACTTTCTTAGCCTGCCCGTGTTGTCCTATAGTGACGGGGAGTATGAGACGAAATATACTGCATTTGAGGTTCAAAAATCCCCGAGTAGGTCATTAGTACAACTTACTCTAATATAAAGAAGACGGGATGTCGTGGAAACCTGTAAAGACTCGTCCTTCTCGATCCATCCGTCTTAAAATTAATCAACAAGTCATTTGTGGATTAATGAGACATTTTGCGGTTTATGTGATTTCGACAGGGTTTCAGCCTAGTTCTAATGGTAATTAAACTTTTCAATAGCATATGACATTAAAAGTTGTTTTGCTATTGATAATATAATTTGTCTGTCCTTGATTGAAACAATGCTTCTTGGACATTCGATAGCATAGGATAGCATGGCGGCAGTAAAGATTTTTCGAGATTTATGCTCGATGTCGCGCTTAAAGGGATCAGCAGTAGTAACTTTGCTCAAAGGTTGCCAGGGACCCCTACGACCGATTTAAACACTGTATCTAGGAGTTCAGTGGCGATTGATGAAAGTTAAAACATTGTAAAATTTAAAATGTTGCAGCTATATTGACTTGATGCATCTAGATATCATGAATGAAATACATTGTTTGTGTACAAGAAAGTCGCACTTGCGCAGTTCCGACGACTACATTCCTTGTTGTGGTCAAACGCTTTTTCCCGACAATTTTAGCTCTATTGACGTCTTGAAACAAATGAGCTGTTTTCTCATCGTCATAAGCCAAAATTCAAAATTATTGATGATGATATTTTGTGCGTCAGTCTCTCTGACTGTATAGGGCTATGTAAGTTTCGCAGAACGGTGGCGGACTGCAACTGCGCAAATTTGAAAACGTGACATTAAGATAGTTTTAGATTTATCTTTAGTCAGTTTAATATAACTTAGTAGTCAGAACTTAGTAGTTAAGTTTTGCTGTATTGCCCGCTCACAGTGCGGTTAGAGCTCATTGGTAGCGTAACACGCAACCTGGCGCAGGAAAAGATTTTTCACACTACCCCAGTAACAGCTAATGCCGTAAATGGCAAAACTTCAAACTTTAAATAAAATACATTATGTTGCATTGAAGTGGTCGTGTCACAACGCCCTCAGGAGCATATCTGTCTTTCCCCTTCCGTTCTATTTTTCACACCGAAAAAACACTGTCAAAGGGGTCGTAGCCATAGCAACTCTTCGAGTGTCTGTGCTGTAACCTCCCTGAGATAAAACAGAAGTGCCTGGGACTTAATCTCCACTCTTTTTATCTGGATGCTTTTAAGTTATTTAAGAAAGTGATTATTTTCGCCCAAGCACATCCACCGAGGCATGCCGACTAATCGCTCGGGGTGTGTCTGTCTGTCGATGACAAATATTTTATTCCCAGGAACTCATTTCCGTCGGAAAAACAAACACTTTCCTTTTCTCGATGAATAATGAACGATTCCCTACTTTACATGTGACCAACTGTACAAACGTGCTCGCACGCACGTTCCGCTTTCATGACAAGATATCCATAATAACGATGGTCCGGAAACGTAATCAAATATCGAAATGAGAAACGCCAGGGTGCTGCCATAGCTTTCTGTGGTTGATGCCCGCCAACTGAGAGTTAAACTTAAGCCAGACTGTCATTCACGGTTGCGTTTCATCACTTAGATTTAAGTCTGTGAAGAAAATTTATTTTGAAAGTCTTATGTTCCTAAACTGTTGCGTGATATTGCATATTTCATAATAGGGAGTGATGGAGAAAAGCACAACAGCCTGCCGAGGGCTTTACATGAACCGCGACTTGGCTAATTGGACCTATGACATATTTATGCGTAACTTCCTTGCCTCTGACTCGCATTGGTTCAGTCAAAGTTCTTGCAGCAAAAGATAATGATAGTGGCAATTTTATTTTTGACACGCGCACGAAATGGGAAGAAAGTAGTTCCAGAAGATAATGGACCCTCGCTTTCGCGGTGATCAACGCGACGAAACGAGCGGACTTTCCCCTGTCGTTAGACAGTTAACCATGGTATATCATGCGGACTTTCCCCTGTCGTTAGACAGCTAACCATGGTATATGCATTTCCCGGTCGTTTCTTCAAAATATGACTTTCAAAGAAATACAGAATGACACGTTTACCGCAAAGCTAATTTTTTATTTTGTTCTTGGAAACTACAGCTGCGGACTACTTTCTTTTAACACCAAGAATGAAAATAAATGGTCACCACGAATTACGTGAAAATCACCGTGATTGTGGATTACCTAGAATATGAATATCCGAATGACCCTAGAATGCTCCACAGAGACAGATAATCTGACTCTCAAACTTCTACCGTACTGTTTTGGTTCACTTAGTTTACTTGTAGGGACACATTTTGAGACTAGCGGAGTAATAGCTTATGTTTGTGAAAATCGAAAATTTAAAATCTTTCCATACAGTTAACGTAAACACGATTGGAACTAATTTGGGATAATTGGATGGTGAAGTAATGTTGATTTCATCTGCAGATGTAACCTCATCTACTTTTCTTTTCAAGTTATACATTTGTTTTGATGAGTAATTTGTAATATCGCAACATTCAGCTATAGGGCACCTAACACTTATGAAAAATTGGAAAAATAATTTTATAAAGATTCAATTATCCCAAATTAGTTCCAATCGTGTTCATAGGGATTGCAGCCACCAAGTTTGAACTGTAGGTGTCGATAAATTGTGCGTAATTTATGTCTCTAGTACCAAAGTTTGCACGGCCACTTCTGGTTTTTATTCTTGAAAAGTTCCCAACGGAAATTTTGAGGGATAGTTTAACTTGAGGAGCGCACTATCTCGACAATATGTGAAAAAACCCAACCTTACAAATTTAATAACTTGAAAACGTTATTTTCTTGGACAGATTACACGAGCCGTACACCTGTTAAGGTTCCAAGGCAAGTAATTGACCTTTTTAATATAACAATTCTCTGGTGTTTAATAAGCTCAGAATCCCAGTAAATTATACATTTTCTGAAAGCCTATATATAGGGAACATTTTGGTAACCACAGTGTCACCATTGTTTAAATAACTATCACGTGAAAGGTAATTTGCATAACCTTTCAAAAATCGGTTTTCCCTATGTTTTGTCTGAATACTTCAAAATATCTGACTCAAACTTGCTGGAATGCAAGCGGTCACAACGTTCTTCCAAAGTTTGTCTCAGATTTTTATATCTTGCTTAGTTTCTATTTGAGCACAATTTTAAAATAATCAACTACGGTTAAATTCACCGCTCTGGAAGTTTGTCTGGCATAAAAATTGTTTCAGAAGGTTCAAAAAAAGTCTGAGACACACTGTGGAAGATCCTTAGGACAGCTTGCAATCACACAAATTTCAGCCACATATCTCAAAGCATTGAAAACTTCTCCCGGTTGGATGAAACACTGAACACTAAAAACTATGGTAACCAAAATGTTCCCTTATATCTAGGCTTACCGAAAATATATAATTTACGGGGGTTCTGAGCTTGTCAACCACTAGAGAATTGTTAGCTTAAAAAAGGTCAATTTCTTGTTTTGGAACCTTGAGAATTGGAAGATTTTGGCAGGCCGAAGTGTGGCGCCAGCGGTGAAATCTGCCTGCCAGGGATATTAAACGATGCTTGTGATTGTACAAAATATCCTATACACGTTTGGTGACGATTCACAACGATTCTTACAAGAAACGATTGTAGCAATTTCGAGAAGCGATTGGGTTCTTACCCGTGGGGATGATGAATTTAATGACCCTGCGATACTATTGAGACTATTTCGTTGCTTTAACAGTCGATGGGTAAACGCGAAACAGATCTGATACAGCCTAGAAGCCATACAGCGGCAGCTCAGTGCTGTTTAATGCACAATGCGATCATAGTATATGTAACCGGCGCACAGCATAGTTGACACCAAAGTTTGTTGAGATCTATGTATATAGACATGAAGAGAAACTTCATTCGAATAACGTAAAACGGACTGTTTCCGTACGTGTGACGAGTTTTCAAAAGATAGGACAAATATTGTTAGCAAAATTATTTTTTAAATGTAGTATAGAAATATGGGACTTGAAATCTTGCTTTTGTCAGCATTCTGTACCCGATTTATTTACATCATTCTATTTTCCGTTTGATGGGACTTAGCCAATAAATATACAAAACAAATTACAGTGACTGTAAATTGTTACCGCAGCGTACGTGTCTGACACCCGTATCCCACCACTTCTCCCGGTTGGCTGAAACACTGAACACTAAAAAGAGTATTTTCTTCGTTTCCACTGTTCTACATTTAAATATTGATATTTTTGAATTGTTGATCGCTTTTTTGGAGACAGTTAGCAATGGGGGACACTGACGTTGTTTTTTTTTTCAACCCGACCATCCCAGCATGCTTGTATCATCTTACAGATCATGAAAACCAGTTTGCTCCCGTAGACCGCCGACTAACAGAGACGTGAAAACAGCTCGAGAGTGCTAGTGAAAGCCGGCTAGATTTTCTGATTCGATATAATTGCAGTATAGAGCCACACGCCCGTCGTTTGTAAGTCAGACCTCGCAGCGATCCAAGGTAACAGGAGAATTTCCGAGAATCAATTTTATCGGTTAGGCCTATAGTAATTTGTCCGCAAGTACAGGCGGCGCTGAAACTGTTCAGTAACGAAGACGAAGTAAACGACGAATCGTATGTTCATATCCACTTATCAGTTGTAAGATCTCAAACCAAAACTTGTCATTAGATGATGACATCCATCTGGTAACGATATCCGGATCTGCATGCCGGGGAAAGCACTATGTTGAATGCTCTGAGTATACCCTTCTCAAACAGAGAGGTTTTATAATCCTGTTGCATGCACACCTTCCATTGTGCTTCGATCGATTGAGTTATTGAGAGATTTATACTGTATACATTGGCACTGTAATACAAGTTGTGTCTTATTAATTCTGTGAGCATATAGTACTAATCCTGCGGTATAGAAATTCTGCAGCGAGAAGTCTGCTTTTTGAAAAATAACAGTATCTTTTAAAGGTCTGAATGTAAGTTCTGCGCTGAAACCGAAGTCTCGATCATTCTGCCTGTCAAAGTGACCTTTCTGTTAGAATGCACAATGTGTTAATATGTTCGTTAACCCCACCCCCAGGGTGCTTTGCTAGGAGTAGCTACTTCTCAGGTGTTATTTCCGCTAGACTCGCATCATTCATTGCTTTCGGGAAGTAAGACTGTGTTACTCATACAAAATTGTGAATATAATTGCGGTGAGCTGATTTTGTTTGCTTTTCTGTCTGATTCCTGCGAATGTAGTATTTGGATTCCCGGGTTTGAAAGTACGGACATGAAACAAACGTTTTGTTGACCTGGCTCTTGCATTTGTGAAAGTACTCCTCAACGCTGATTAAAGAAGAATTCATTTTTAATGGCAGATACCTACGCTACGTATCCTTCAATTTGATTCCTTTGCCGTTCCGTCAATTGATTTAATTGATCTATTTATCGATCGCTTGTTCGGTTGATTTTAAGCACTGAACTATAGTATAGTATTCGATAATCTCAACCCCTCTTGCAAGACAATACGATTACATTAGTCATTTCGAATTGTAAAGTAAATCTACTGGTTACCAAGAAATCACTTATAGTTATGAAGTTCTTTATATTACATAAAAACGCACGATGATATGCTTCTTGTCACGTCACGAACACAGGTTCATCCAGCATAAACCTTAGAGAGATGTGTTCTGCAGTGAGAATCCAATGCATGGGTTACTAAAAGTGTTATATCATGATCCGGCAATATACAACCCTGGAACAACGTCAGGCGCAAAACACGGCACAATTTTGCGCAACCTGAAACCGAGGCTCGTTCGCAAGCACTTGTGCTTTTCAGCATTCTATCCGTTCGGCGCCACAATCGAGAATAACTTCGTAATTTAAAACAACTCTGCTCTCAACAAGCTCCACGTTTTGCAAGGTAGAACGCATCTCGGTGGCAGATTTGTAAAACGGTCTATCGCATGTCGAGGCCTATTTTGAAGTTCTTGGAGTGAGGAAAAGTTTCATGCATCTTAGTTTTGTGAAAATCGAAAATTTAGTTTTTCCCATAGATTTAAAACAGGGATGGCAGCCATTTTGGATTCCAAATATCGGCACATGTTGGGTAACGTTTTTCTCTAGTACCAGATTTTGCAAGATGACCCCTGAATTCTACTCCTGATTTGGTCAGAGTAAATTAAGTATTTTAGTTTCAAGGCGCCTGATAAGCTCAGATACCAATTATATGACAGAGAAAAAGGTTCCAATGTATACAATGTAGTCAGAACGAAGCCTAGATTTGCAAAAGCGAAACTAGAAAAACGGAAAGATACCCAACATATATTGATAAAGGACACTTTTAAGAAATTAATCAAATGCAGTATACATGCGCTTATCAGCCGTTCACATTATTAATTAATTGCAGTTCGGTTTGCACTTATACGGCCTTTCATACAAGTTTTAAAAAGCACAATTACTTCAAATGCTTCAGTAATTTGCGGGAAGCTTCAATCATTATTGGTCAAAATCGATTTTGAAGCATCACCTTTGAAGTCACTGACAGTGATTAAGTGGCCATAAGAAAAGAATACGACAAAGTTCGGGTAGCAACGAAAACGTTTGCACTTTGCAGCGCCCTTTAAACTTTTGAAACCAGATGTGGACTGAATATACTCTCTTTCCGGGGGAACTGATTGCGTATGTAGCATTGTACAGCGTTACTTCTGTGAAATAATGTTTAATGAGAGCTGGTTTTGAGACTTATCACATTTGAATGCCAACGCTGTAAGAATGAAACCGTTGGCATAGTAATGATACCATGCCAAAGCTTGTTTAAACTGTCCAGGAAAATGTGCGAAAGAGCCATCGCGTAATTTGCCTTTATACTTCCGCAAAATCTGGAAAAATAGGTCGACGTCTTGGTTTTATCGCAGCCGATCTATGATTACCCTACACGTGGCTCTCAATCCGACTGTAATATGTACAATTGTAGGTGAAGTGCCTGGTGGTTATTATAGCTGTAGTCATACTGGCAACACCATGTGGGTTGTTTTGCTTTAGATGTCGGCATTTATAAAGATGATGACGATTGGTTGCTCTCTGTGGGCAGACTGACTGCGACAAAGCAATTTTGGATGTATCTGCACAATTCAATACAATATTCCACTGAAGTTTAGAGAAAACTGCAGCAGGCTGCAAGTTTGCCGTCGTGTTTTATTGTCGTCTGAAGCCTACAATACAAGAATGTACCACATTATTGCTATGCGTCGTGCTCTCATAGGATGACAATCTAAAACTAGCGTTCCTGTAAGCGACTATCACAGGGAAAGAAATGTCTTCTTATTTGTCCAAAACCTAATTTGTTCAATACTGTTGTCACACTACATAGTTTAGGTCGCCTCTGAGGCGTTCCTGGTTTAAAAAAAACAAAATAAATTGAATGTATAAACAAGCTTGGTCGGCCCTGGACCGGTTTTATTTAGGTCGAGTCTGAGGAGTGGGTTCAAGACCGACCGAAGTTTTAGTCTACGACCACATTATGTGTTCGAACAGTTTAGGTCGACCCTGGGCCCACTGTGCCGTAGCACCGAACAACAAAATGACTTTGCGTTTGAGAAATTAACACTCGTTCAGAATCTTTTTCGCACCTGATCACCTGATATACTTGAAATACCATATACTGAAAGTTTGCAGTATTTCTTCAAATCCCACAGTAGTTAGACAGGAAATAGTCATGAATTAGACCTTTTCTCTTCTTTTATTGATATAGTAGTCAAATGAATCCGAGTCTACATGTTTGGTGTAAAGTTTGTCTAAGCAGTTATACCAACCAGGGGACGAATCTGCACGAGCTACATATATATTAGTCCAGAAGAGAAACACGTCAACACATCCGATTGAATTGCGGGAAATTAAAGTATTACTTGCAAGTGAATGTGAAATCCTCTTTCAATCTTATATCTTTTTCGAGTTGATTCTTTCGAGTAGCAATTACGCCAACGTTAAAAGTCAAGCGTTTGAATTTAACCAACGTCAGTTATCTTTTCAGTGAATGTACCGTACCTCTTTTCACCAACAGTAAAAATTTAGAGTTCAATTAATGAAGGATTTTGTAATTAGCTGACGTAAAATTTCTGAAATGAATGCGCCATAAATCTCAAAAACCGACTCAAATCTCGGTTTGCCTTTACCGTCACAAATCATATGACGAACAGTTTAATTCTGGCCATGAGAAGGGTATTATGCGCGACAGCAACTTTTAAAGGAATTGTTATTTTGTTAATGATACATAATCTGCCGACAAAGTGTAAACGATATAAAGACAACTTTTCAATAGAGGAAATACCTCACAGACGTTGTCGCAATGGATAGATTGGTTGTCACAAAAAGGTCTTGGTTACTGAATATAGTAGCCAGAAAATGGATTAAAATATTCATCAATGGAATAATAAAGTCGAGGGAGAAATCTAAATTCTTAAGAAAGTTTCCGGTACTTATTTAAAAAAAATAGTAATGGAGCCAACACTTTATCCGATCTACACATTTTTCGGAGTCTGTTACTTGGTCTTAAATCTGAGGACTCGTTAAATGCTAAATAAAAAAAAATTAAATGAAAGTGTCTAATGGAAATAATTCCTAAACATATTTCAAGGCCGATTAGGGTAATTCGATTTAAGCCTTTGCTCAATTTTTTCTCAAGCAGACTTTCAACCATTCTCTTTTAAAATGAACAATAAAATCAGGGGTCACTATGCAAAGTTTGGTACTGGAGAAACAAATTACCTAATACTTATCGGTATTTGAAATTCAAAGTGGCTGGGGCAAAATATTTTTGGATTTTCACAAAAGTCTCCTTACTCCAAGAACTTCAAAATAAGCAGCCACAAGTGGTAGATCAAAACAAAATTGTAAAAGTTTGGGAGTCCTAATATCTGTCACCAAGGCGCATTGTACCTTAAAGGTATACAGTCACCTGTAATCTAAATATGCCCATGTATGGTCAAAGGGGCGTTCCTTGGTATTCAAAATGCCTATGTGAGGGCGCTGTTTTTAAAAAGCGGCCACCCGCTTAAAATCTGTGATTAGTTAGATTTTCTCTTTCCATGGCAACTGTAGCAAAATTGGAACAGGTGACAGTATACCTTTATCACACCAATAAAAAATTGTGACGAGGCCCCAAATATTACACGGTGGTTTCGCATCTACGCCTCTCTTTTCAAAATGATGACGGGACATGGTTATTTATTTCACTTATTTATTTTGTTTTCTGAGTTCAAAAGGTCAGACTACAGATATTAAACAGGAAAACACGAATGCTCACATGCGACGTCAATTTTGACACACAGTAAGATGACGAAGAGAAATTCACTGTACAGTGGAGAACCCCGGCTTTGCATGGGACCCTACTGATATAAACATTTTCTGCATCTCGAAGCACGCCGTCATTTTCTGACTTTTCATTTTTTTAAAGTCAATGTAGAAAAGAAAGGCTTAGGCTGTTAGTCTCATCGACGCTCGTGGGAATAAGAGAACCGCCCCTCTTTTTGGCCTAAATTTGCTTGTTCTTTTAGACCCCTGAATATTTAAAGGAAAGTATTATCATTTCTACTCACTCTCATTTAGAAACGATGTTAGGTGGAAAGAGCCAACTTTTCCTCGGGTCTTGGATGTAAATTCATGAAAACATCAATAATTGATACATCAACTAGCTAGAGCGAGGAATTAATAATTTACCGAATGTTCTTTCTTAAAGACGGTTTTTTTGTCATACAAATATATGCGACCATATGATCTTTGTGTTAAGGATATATGAAATCAATTTGTCTGATGTTGGGGGAAATTGTTCTGTGTGCTGTATACAATTAAAAGCATATTTGTCGAGCATATCTCTAATCACAATGACGCCAACAAAGAAAATACAGTCTAGAAAATAATATCTCCACTTCATCCATTCTCATGATTATAAGACATCGTAGTTTTCTTGCCAGCAACTCCGCAGTACATCGTCTTTTACACGAAATACCCATGGCAGCGGTGTTATCAGGCCTAGTGTAGCATTCGACGAGGATGTAAGAATTCACGGGTCAATTCAGCGTTAATGTCGGCATCAGAAGCGTCACTCTCCGAAGGTGCGGTCCCCATGGCAACAGATGATCACGCCATCAGTTTCAAGATGCACCCTAGAGATGGGTTTTGAAAAATGTTATTTTCCTGTTCCACAACGTTAATAGAGACAGCACAACATACTGCGCGAAGATACAGTATGCCGTGTTGGAAGTCATAATACCAACAAGGATACAGTATGGAAAATAGAAAACTGTACAGAAGCAACATGACAACGGGACAGTCACCTTGGCCTACATCTGCAACCGCCCTACTTCTTTTCGAAGAAATGCCGACCCACCTCCCTCCCTGCCTATACCTACTTAGCTAGCTAGCTAGCTAGATAGCTACCTACCTACCAAACTACCTAGTTACCTAGCTACCCACTTAACTACCTAGATAGCTAGCTAGCTGGCTTGCTAGCTACCTACCAACCAGCCTACCTACATACGTACGTACCTACCTAGTATCTACCTATCTACCTACCAAACTACCTAGCTACCTTCTTAGCTACCTAGATAGCTAGCTAGCTTGCTAACTACCAAGCTAGCTAGCTAGCTAGCCACCAACCTACCTACCCACATACGTACATACCGATGATAGCCTATCTACCTAATTACATACCGACCTACCTATCTATCTACCTACCTACCTGGCTGGCTAGCTAAGTAGCTACCTACCTATAGGTAGTGACCTGTGACAGTCATGTGCAGCGATGATAAAATGTGATCAGTCAAGGGCAAGATTATACGATCTATATACTTTATCATATCAAAAAATGAGCACGCGTTCATTAGATTTGAATGCACACTATCTACCAAAAATGTTCATTTTACTTTCATTATTGCTCAAAATTTGTTCTCAGTGGAGAGGCCCAATTTCTAGCCCTTGTTCAGACACCCCAGGACTGTACACTAATATGTCACTTTAAAACTTTCTTCACAAGAGATATGCAGAGTTCGTCATTCTTGGAGTTTTTTGACCTAGTCGCTGTCGTGATCTCTCGACGAGATATTTTTTCTAAAGCTCTTGCTTCGTCAAATCATTGAGCCGCCTTGCGTAATACTTTAGAAAACGATTTTAACTCGAAGCATCGTGGATCAATAGTAGCACCTGTCCAAACTGACGAAGACAAAGACAGGCCGCCATGCATACATAAGAGAGGGTGGCATAAACATGCTCAAAGATCGTATGTATTCGCATCAGCACAGTAAGTGGCTTGAAAAACCGGTCGCAATAAAACAAGAATGGATAAACGAAAGAAGTTACTTGACCATTTTCACTCTTATCAGATTTTTGAAATAGTGGAATTTTTTATAAAATTTAGACGGAAGTTCAGACAGGGGGCGTTTCTAAGGCTGGTCATCCGAGGCTGTGCTTTATTCTGCATATCAGCACACAGCTTGGCGTATAAAATAGATAATTTGAAGTCACAAATACACGCACACGCTAACTCACAAATAAAGCTCTATTGTTTATTTTTAAAAATACCACTCTTTTTTATTCATAAACATCTATAAAAATATAGAGAATAGTATATTTGCTTTTTAATTCTGCCTTGTTCGAGGCCCGGTGATGTATGGGTGACATAAAACTAAGCATAAATACGAAAAAATATACACTGTCATGTAGAAATTTTCACCCAGTCATCTTTTCTACCCCGCGTCTCTTGATTTCCGATCACTCTTTCGATTTTTCATCTCTTTGCAACGAATCGACCTACAGCTGCGTGCAGTTCCAGAAGTGCTCATCGGCGTCTACGCATCATCGACCCACTGTGAGCGTTGAAACACAACGCAAATAATAGTCAGCGGCGTACATGTCGAAACTGTTCGCTTCTGGCAACCAACGTTTGGTCACCATAGTAACATCTTATTAGAAGTCCACTTCAAATGGAGCGAAGAAATTACTTGACACCCTACCCTGGAAAAAATATGAAATTTTCTCTGAGAAAATATTCTTATCTTCTCGCTGGAAACTAGGGACAATTACATCAGAACTGCGAGATGAACCCCCGATGAGCGTTTTAGAGTGTACATGTTTCTCATTCTGGGGCGTTCTGACGTCCTGTACACTCATCCAGGAAATTGAAGTCACATTTTCTAGAGATTCACACAGGGTTACTGACTTTCATCCGCGAACAACAACAAAAAAAGTTTTACTGTTTTGAGGCTTTGAATTGCGCATTCATCTAGATCCAGCAAGCCGTCCTTTCTGGGCACAGACAAGTCACTGAACTTTGAAATCTTCCTGTTCGCGTGCAAGCTAGTGTTAGGAAGTTGACTGACCATGGGCAGGGGGATGATGACATCAATCTTGCTGAGATCTACTTTATGATGTTTTGAATACATTCCACCCCTGTTTGTCTGCCTTTGGGCTGCGTTTTACCATTCTCTTCAAGCCTGTGGTATTTGTGGATAACACTCGGCCGTATCAAAGCTCATGTTTGCCATTTTCGTATGAAAACGTATAATGTTACCATCATGGTGAAAGGCCACTTTTTCGGGAGAAGTATAGCTGTGCCTGCCTGACAGACTCAAATAGTCGTCCATTCTCTTTCGTTTAGGTTACTGGGATTAAAGTAGTTGGCGCCTCGAACATGAAAAACTTACCCGTAGACTTTTGCTCAAACCTCCCTAAAGTTAACTTTAAACCATGTTGTTTTCAAAGTCAAGAATGAAAATTGGGGTCACCGTGCAGATTTTGGTACTAGAGAAACAAATTATCCAGTATTTACGGATATTTAGATTCAAAATGGCCGCCATCCTTGCGTTTTCTGTATGGGGGAAATAAAGTTCTCGATATCCACAAAACTTAGATGGCGAAAGCTTTAGTTACTCCATAAGCTTCAAAATGAGCCCCTACAAATGTTAGACCAAAATGTAATATTATCAAAGTTGGAGAGTCCGAATATCTCTCCCCGAGGCGCGTTCTACCTTAAACAGGAACGCAGCTTGGTTAATAAATACGCAACAACAAAATGAGTTATTTGTCAAAGAATTTCATTCCGAACCATCACAAACTTCAGCCACTTAAGGTAGCATGCGCCTCGGGGACAGATATTTGGACTCTCAAATTTCTACAACTCTTTTTCTGATGTACAGCTTGTGGGGGCTCATTTTGAAGCTCTTGGCGAAAGAAAACTTTTTACATTCTCAGTTTTTCGAAAATCCAAAATTTGTCTTGTTCCCATAGGGTTACCACAGAAATGGCGGCCATTTTGAATTTCAAATTTTGGGTAATTTGTTTCTCTAGTTCAAAACTTAAGACGGTGACCTCCGATTTTCATTGTTGTTCTGAGAAGAGAATGGTTGAAAATTTCATTTAGGAAATTTTGAGCGAACGTTTCAGTCTTTCATTTCCGAGGCTTATACTACCTTAAGACGCATATCGGTAGTATCCAGTTTCCAGTCCGCGATCGCTTACGCTAATTTATCACCCGTGCAGGAAGATTAATAAGGAACCTCTGACAATACACTTGCTATAAATCGGCGAAACTGCCACGCAACAGATCCAAAACACCCAACTCACACCAAGGCCTGCTACACAACTTTATCAAGGGACGACTTCACCCCATATTTCTCACGTTTTCATGACTGTCTTTCAATCACTTTCTCTTTATAATTGTTGAGATTTATGACTTCGCACTTGTACTTCTCGCCCAGATGGTAACGCAAGTGCATTTTTATGCAAAGCCGAGCTCAGCTGTGAGTTTCCCCCTTTTTGAAAAATAACTCTCCAGACATACTCAGTCGCTGGGTGGAGGAATGTAATTTTTTTACAATTATGGTATAGTAGTGCTGCTCTCGGAAAGGGTATAATTCAGGAAATGTTGCCATTTCGTTCGATTCTCGGGGGAAAAGGTAAACATATCGAAACCCATGGAAAGATGTCAGTGGCAGATTGAGAGCGCATTTCCGCCTCATATGTTGTTTGAAAAGAAATATCGCGTTTTTAGCCGATACCGCTTGGCTGTGCACTGGCAGCCGACAACGTACAATGCATAATGGTAAAAAATTGCATTCACGCCCGCTCCCATCCTGTTTTTAAGTGCGTTGCGCTTATTCAATCTAATATCATATCACGAGTCTAATCCATCATCCGCTACTAACAATTTAGTAATAATCAAAGCAGCTTGGTGTTTGAAATAAAAAAAATCGATGATGATGACAAAAGTTAAGGTAGCCCCCTGTGAGATTCGAACTCACGACCCCTGGTTTACAAGACCAGTGCTCTAACCACTGAGCTAAGGAGGCTTCATGCTCGCCGACGAGAGCGGCGTGTTAAGAATGTTTGTCGTACTGTAATCCGCGACGGGTCACGTTATCCCGGCTAGTTTTATCGTAAAAATTCCACAGAGGTTAATTATTCTAGATAAAAATGATTTCGTCTGAAACTGTCATCACCAACAGCTGTAAAACGTGTTAAGTTTGGCCCACGCTGTATCGCTATACTGTCGGCACAACCTGGCCTGGGTGGGGCTGGTCATTGACCTTTGCCCATTGATTTACTATGCATGACGCGTGTAAAAAGGTTTCTTCCGTGGCGAAACAAAGTTTGTTTTGTTCTCGTAAACGCGTAAGTTAAGCGTCTTTTGGCGTAAAACGCCGTATAGAATGGTCTATAAATGACTAAATATTATCAAAAGTCCAAAGATTGTTTTCTTTTTGCGTCACGAATCCGTCAAACGTAATACGGCTTTACCATCTTGGAACAAAAGTATACGCTAAAACAACGGACGGGGTGGAAGGGACAGACACACAAAATCAAATGAGGAAGGTACATACTCGCGTAAATATATTACCCGAGTTATTACAAATTTTTCTCTGCATGCCTCCAATTGCAGCGTCAAAAACTCCATCAAAAGAAGCTGGAGAATCCGGGTATCGATCCCGGTACCTCTCGCATGCTAAGCGAGCGCTCTACCATGTGAGCTAATTCCCCGTCGCGCTCAGAATTGGTGCCGTTCAAAATTTTATTGTTAAAATCTGTTATCATATTGCGTTATCATACATATACAGTGGGCGTTTGTGCTGAATGAACGGACACTGCAGTTTTCTTACCACAACGGCAAAGTAATGTGTGATACAATTTCTTTACAATTTAGTACAACAATACGCTGTGTGCCCATACGTACATGTGCATAATGTTGATACGCGTGAAAAACATGTTTTATATATATATATATATATATATATATATATATATATATATATATATATATATATATATATATATATATATATATATATATATATATATATATATATATACACACATACATATTTGAGTGTGTATTGACACTACTTTGCACTACACCCACGATAACCACACAGTGCTGATCCAAAAGAACACGGTAATGGAGTTCTCCTGTTTTTTTATACAGACAGATATAAAAAGGTGTTTTCGATTTTACAAGAGTGATTGAATCCGACAAATATGTTTGTGGCCTTGAAGTGAAATCACATTGATGCTTAATGCCGTTGACATGCATTCATCATTCTGATAATTCAAAATGTATTCCTCGTATTCAAACGCTTCGGATTTGGTTTCGGCACTGTCACCCGATACTATTAATGAGCTGAAGAAGTGATATATCAAAGTATTGTGTCATAATATCGCGTGTTTTGGCGTCTACAGATCTTGTTGCAATTGTGTACTGCGCCTAGACGTCTTTTGCTGGAACAATCCACGCATAAAGCCATACACTTGAAGTATATAGCGTTTAGCGTTCGGGAAATCCAAGCCGGCTTTTGCCTCCAGACCGAATTAAACTCTCTCGGTTGTACGGCTCGCCGAATCAGGCAAGGAGAGACGACACTTAAACTCGATTGAACCATAGAAAGGAGAATTTTGAGCTCCGTATCAAAAGTGCTCTGCATAGTTCTTGAGAGGTCCCATTGGGGCAAAATAACATCTTCAATGCTCTTTTTCGATCTTATTCAACTCTTGTGGACAGAGTTCTGATAGCTGATAACAATCTACCGTTTCATCGTAGAGGCTCAACCTTTCGAAATGTAAATACCAATAGACGGATTGCATTTCATAATCACAATGAAGGCTGACGTTGGCTGGCAGCATCGGATAAAGTAGTTCGGTCTCGCATGGCATTTGCATATTATATGGCAAAGTCCCCTGGGATACCTAAAGAATCATAAGAGTAGTCCTCTTACCAGTTCCATGATGCTTTTCGCGACAGATTAAATAACTGACGGCATTTGTGGCTGACGCTACCCTGGCCAACTTATACATTCATCGCCGATTGAAACGCAAGGCACCACACTTTTTCAGCATCATAAACTGTATTACTGGCTAATTTGATACATACTATATAGTTTATGCTAATTGTATATGTATGTTCCAAAAAAATTACATGTAAGCTTATGTATCAAAAGCTGTAATGTTCTGTGTCAAGTACGTGACTGTACAGAGTTTCAAACAGCCGCGGCAATGCATTGTGGGATAACCAGAAAACGATCTATTGCGAAATTTATTTATTTACCACTAGGGTCACAGTTGTGAGTCCGCGACATTCAGTACGTCTCTTATCGTCACGCTTTCAACCCCAGTCCCTCCACATAGCTTTTTTGTCTTGTCCCACTAAGTTGAGCAAAGTGGACTGTAAGATCGGGTTCGAAATTCAGTTACTTCTTATAAATTTCCTTCAACTTTGATGTTTGTTTTGACTGCCTCTTCGTAAAAGTGAGCGAAGCAAATCAAATTGCGTGTTTAGATTTGGTTCTGTCGCGACTGTACCCAGTACCTAGGGATACGCCAAATCTAGAATCCTGCCACGGTAGGGCAATGATAATAAATGTTATCAATACATAAAATGCCTCGTAAAATGCGTGGGTTGATATGAATTTTGCTTCAACATTGGCAAATAGCGTTATCTATATAAAAAATATAATCTAGAGCTCCTTATATTATATCTTATCAACTATTACCCCTGGGTCGATCATTCCTCGATATTGCAATGAGATTTTCTTGAATCCACACGTGTCTATGTTTTTGCCCAAGATGGATAGAAGGACATCACGCTCTGACGTCAACCATATATTTCGTTTTCATGGCACGGAAATTTTACACCGTGCTTATTGACCCATCAAACAAATGACTTCCTTAGAGAGCGGTCCTCTTTTTGATCTCTATTCATGGTTCGTGATCACATGATTACTTTGAAGCCATTTTGTATGATGTGACTAACTCATGTCGTTAAGGTAGTATGCGCCTCGAAAGTGAAAGACTGAAACTTTTGCTCAAACTTTCCCGAATGAAAGTTTCAACCATTCTCTTGCCAAATCAACGATAAAAATCGGGTGTTACAGTGCAGTTTGGAACTAGCGAAACAAATTACTCAACATTGTGCGATATTTGAAATTCAAAACGGCCGCCGTTCCTGTGTCAACTCCATGGGGAAGATTTAAATTTTGGATTTTCAAAAAACTAAGACTGTGAAAGGTTTTCTCTCTCCAAGAGCTTTAACATGAGCCCCACAAGTGGTAAATCAAAAAAGAATTGTAGAAAGTACAACTACATCTGTCCCCGAGGCGCGTTCTACCTTAAAAGGGCTAGACTAAAGATCGGGTGACTGGTTTTGCCGTATTGGTAAGACTGAAATAGACTGGGCCAACACTAAGCGATTTACAAATCACCTTATGGTAGTACTCGCCTCGAAAGTGAAAGCTTTAAACTTTTGCTCAAACTTTCCTCAGATCAGGGATCACCGTGCAAATTTCGGTACTAGAGAAATATCCTTAAATTTACCGATTTACCGTCATCCCTGCGTTAATCTATTGAAAAAAAAAATCGATTTTCAAATCGATATTGAATAAAAATCGATTTTCACATAAATAAAACCGTGAATATTTTATTGATAATGTCCACAAATTTTTCTTGACGCAAATGAATCATATTCCATCACGGGTCAATTGCTCTAACATTCTTGATCTTATTTTTAATTTCAATGCCTGAGAGATTTCGTGAGGTAGTTTCTGTTTCCCCTGAAGGTTTTCATACCGATCATACGATTTTGGAATTTTCTGTTATCGCTAAGTTACATTACATTAAACACAAACCCCACTTTACTTACAACTACAAAAAGGCAAATTTCAATCTCATTAGGTCTGCATTGTCTAATACGAATTTTGATGATGTTTTACATTCCAGTGCTGTAAATTCGGCCTGGTTACTTTTTAAGAAACATCTTTTTAAAGTGATTGATGCTCATATACCTAAAGTAAAGATCAAGGATATATCTGTATCGGGTTGAATCGATGCCGACATTAGGCATATGCAAACAATTTTTTTGCATGGAGACAAGCCAAGAAATCAAATCTTTCACGGCATTAGGCGAAATTTCGTAAGCTTCGCAATTGGCTCAAAAACATGGTGACTTCGAAATTTCATCAGTACATTGACAATCTTAGTAACTCTATAGTCGAAAATCCAAAAAGGTTTTGGTCTCTTATTCGGTCTAATAAGACGCGTTCCAAATCATTATCAAAGATTCTTGTTAGCCAGCAAGGTTCAGCCACTACTGCTGCAGATAAGGCCACTCTTTTCAATAACTACTTTTATTCTGTTTTTACTAAGTCTGATCCCCGTGTTACTTTCCCGGGTATTTCCATTTTCAAGAATCTCTCTTTGGGAAATGTTTCAGTTACTCGGGATGACATTCTTAACATCCTTCTGGACCTTGATGTTTGTAAAGCAATCGACCCAGATGGTATTTCTCCACTTGTCCTTAAACAGTGTGCCAGGCATCTAGTTGAACCATTGTGTTACATCTTTAATTTATCACTTACAACAGGTTTTTTTGCCGGATGACAGGTTGACAGCTAACGTTGTTCCTATTCATAAGAAGTCTGATAGACAGCAAGTTGACAATTATAGACCAGTATCCTTATTAAGTATATGTAGTGAAGTTCTTGAGAGGTCTGTATTTAACATAATTTTTCCAAATATAAAGGATCACATCTATCATCTGCAACATGGCTTTGTTAAGGGACATTCTTCAGTGACTCAGCTTTTGCAAATTTTTCATGATATTGGTTCTACTTTGGTTAGGGCTGGTCAAGTTGATATGGTTTACTTAGAATTTTCAAAGGCCTTTGACAGTGTTCCTCATCAATTATTAATTCATAAACTAAGATCGTTTGGGATCCATTCTCAGCTATTAACATGGTTACAGGCTTACTTATCTGGACGAAAGTAGAGAGTTGTTGTAGAAGGACTTCATTCAGACTGGCTACCGGTTGTTTCGGTTGTTTCGGGGTCAATATTAGGACCTCTTCTTTTCCTCCTTTATGTAAATGACATGCCCTGGGTTGTCGAAAATTGTACTCTTGCTTTGTTTGCTGATGATTCAAAGTGTTATAGGGTTATAAATAGTGTTGCTGACTGTGAGTATCTGCAGAACGATATTAATTCTGAAGTGGAGTAATACTTGGAACCTTTGCTTTCACCCCATCAAGTGACAAATTATTTCAATCACTCGTCGTAAAAAAACCCATTATCTACTCATATAGCATGAATGGTACCATCTTACGTCATGTTAATTCAATTACTGACTTAGGAGTGGATATTTCCTCCACCTTGGTTTGGAATAATCATATAAAAAAGTAATAAGCAAGTCTAATAGTAAATTAGGTATGATAAAGCGTATTTTCGATGCTCCGCAGAATGCCAGCAAGACTTTGTATTCAACCTTAATTAGGAGTGGCTTAGAATATTGTAGTTGTCTGTGGGCGGGTACATCCAAGCAGTATATAAAGGCTTTGGAAGGGCTACTCAGTATATCCTTCACTACGCAGATTTAGATTACAAAAACAGGCTTTTTAAAGTGTTTTAATGGTTTTTCTGATGTAAATTTGGATGAATTTGTATCTTTTTATAGTTCCACTTCCAATTATCCCAGTACGAGATCGAGTAACGACTATTTAAGATCAAATCTCATTCTTGCCACACAGATTCATTTACACGTTCTTATTTTAACAGAATTACGGTTCCCTTATGGAACCAGTTGGATTCCCGCATCAGATCTTCAGAGAGTCTATCTCTTTTTAAATATAAAGTAAATTTGTTTTTTTCAGCAGAAATTTAAAACTTATTTCAATTCCACTGGCACTTGTACATGGATAGCAACATGTCGCTGTCACAGTTGCCATCCAACGTAATTTGCTCCTGTGTGAGATTTTATCTGACATTTTCTCTGTTTTTATCATGTGAATGTTTGATGAGCATTTTTTCTGTTTGTCGTTGTCCTTTCATTTTTCTCCATTTTTGATGTATGTTGGGACAGTGCTAGAGGTGTTCGACACCTGTTTGTCTTAACCATTTACTGGCTTCTGTTTTAGTCTTGACTTTGTATTTGTTGCTCAACTGTGGTGCAAAGTGGTTTTCTCTTGCAGTATAGTTGTTTTATTATTTTTGGGTGTCTATGTTCAGTCTTTTAATCTTTGAATGGTAGTGAGGAAGTATAATAAATAAATAAATAAAATAAGTAGATTCCAAGATCTTTGAAATGGGCTCACATGAGTGGTAGATCAGAAAGGAATTGTAAAAATTTGAGTCTGAATATCTGTTCTTGAGGCGCATTCTATCTTAAGGTAGAACGCGCCTCGGGGACAGATATTCGGACTCTCAAACTTCTACAATTTTTTCTGATCTACAACATGTGGGGGCTCATTTTAAAGCTCTTGGAGAAAGAAACACTTTCACTGTCTTAGTTTTTCGAAAATCTAAAATTTTGTTTCTCCCCATAGAGTTAACACAGGGATGGCGGCCATTTTGAATTTCAAAAATCGTTAAATTGTGGGTTATTTGTTTCTCTAGTTCCAAAATTTGCACAGTGACCCCCTATTTTTATTCTTGATTTTGAAAGAGAATGGTTGAAATATTTTTTGAGGCAAGTTTAAGCAAAAGCTTAAGTCTTTCACTTACGAGGCGCATACTACCTTAATCCCGGAGGTTTAACTTAATAAAGCTATTGAGGTTCTGAAGAAAACCTGATTGTTATCACAATGAAGATCGGGTCCAGTATTCTTCAGGTACGTGTACTTGATACACATGGTTAGATACACCGTCTCGAAGCAAATTAACGTTGCACCGAAGTACCTTACAGGCATCCCCACTTTTAACCAATTTAAAAGTTTCACTCATGTCTCAACCTTTGACCCTGTTGCTCTCTATAGAGGTGAAACTCTGCCATAGATGTCGCATCAGAATTCGGGATAAAAACTCACCACAGAATCAACAAACACTTGAACAAAATAATGGAGGACTGAAAGTGATTAGCGATGAAATGGATTATAGATTTATATTAATGAGTGACATGAATATATGAATGAATTAATGAATCAATGAATGAGTGATTAGTGAGTGAGTGAGAGGACGAGTGGGTAGGTGCGTGGAGAATGAATGAATGGATGAGAGTTAACAAGACTTAGGTAAAAAAATAAGATTGATCATTTCTGAGAGTTCCAATGACAAAGGTAGCCCCACTGATCTTATGTGTCTGTCGGTGTATTGGGGAAGTAAAACGCAGTACCAGGGTTTTATGTCAATCTTTGAACGGCAGCCCTACAGCCTATTAACCGTCTCGCCCACTGACTGATTTCTTAGAACTCTATACAAACCAAGCAGCGCTGCAACGAGGCTGCACTTCCGGAGCAGCCGGTACGACATGGAGGTTCATACAGATGTCACTGCTCGATTTGTCTGAACGACTGTGTATAAACAATTTGATTTCATTAGAGTTTTCTTAACGTACGGTCGTTCAACTTTTATCGTGAGCCGAGCTTACAAGACGTCTTCAAGGAAAGCCCTTCGTATACGCGTTGCGCCGCTCGATGACGTCAATTGGCATGAATTGGCTGGAATTCGTAAATAATGAAGATCACGCAACTATGCGGAAATGCGTGTTCGGCGTCTGATATACATGAAAACAGATTTATTAATTTGGAACATTTACTAGATCAGGCACGCCTCTGAAAACGACCCATTCAAATCAGAGCTGCCGTTACCAAAGGGGATTCTGATATCACTTTGAGCAGGGCATCTTTGACTTGGTAAAATGAAGATATGGTATTTTCATCTGTGTTGAAGCCAGATGCCAGAGAAAACACGACTTTTTAAATAAACGTTTTTACCAGCAAATACATCAACAACTCAGTGCGACTGAATGGTAGATTCGAGTGGAGATACTCTATCGACCTAACGTTTACTTTCATGCTAAATAGAAACGCAACAATATGACACCATTATCTAGGCTCAGAAATACTGAAAAAGCTGAAAGAGGAATAAGTCGCCCCCGAAGCAATGTTCGGTAACTCCATCCACTAATAGATTTTACGGGATGCGTGAAGACGTTTCGGCGTGAAATATTGGAAAACGACCCTGGGCGACTAGTGGTAAAATTTAAGCTGTACCATTAACATGAAAAGACTCTCTTTACAAAACGAATAATCGCCTACCGCAGAGGATGGTATGTTGGATATACGTATATGAAAACTTTAAAGGACACAATAAAGCTGTCTTTATTTTTGTTCTAAAAAATAAGTACATGTATTTTCTTCTTATTCTGACTTAAGTATTGTAGAATAGAAAGTATAAGTCTTGCAAACACAGTGCGTGCTGTTTAGCGTGCCATGCTCAAGATCGTTCATATCTTGTCCTGTACCGCCGGGATACGTTGGTGCCAGTGGGGACCAAAGTTCGGTCGTTGACAATAACATGAATTAAACGCCCAGCATTTCGACATTGTTTAGGAACTGGAACAAGTACGCGTATTTTTACAAACAGAACGAAAATTATGATTATTTAGCCAAGATTACCTTAATAAACAGAACTTTGATTAGAAACGGCAAAATAGTGCTATAACGTAGCTAATATATTGATGGAAGCTGTACTATAAATGTAAATTCAAACATTTCTGACATGTTTAGACATTAAACTAAGTCATCACTGCTGATTGCTCATAAGATAGAGAAGGGAAACCTTGTTTTTGAAAAAGGGATGGTGCGGTTCTCGCGAGAAGAAGATCAAACATCACTTTCCTCATGAATCACACGAGAGTTGGTCGTAATGTGCGTCTTTACCGGTGTACATTGTCGAACTCTCCTATCTGTCTGTCTGTTCAGCTAACTTTGCCCGCTTGCCAATCAGACATATCGCAATTTCAAAAAAGAAGCAGATTCCGTGTTGCAGCAGGAGAGTACGTTGACTTACATCTAAATAAGGAAGTAATTAAATTTTTTCGCTTTACGTCCATTGGAGTCGGATTAGTGACCTTAGCAACACGACGTAACATAACATTTGTTGTGTAGGTCCACCATATTTACAATAGAAAATTGATTTCACTAAGTTTTATTTGCGAAGATTAAGGCAATTACGTATACAGTATCCCAATTTGAAAATGTAGTCAATGTATGTTATGCGTGTTTGCACCGTAAGTTTGAACAGATAATGAGATTAATAATCGTAATAATATTATTATCCTCATAAAATATTATGCACGTTCATTTATCTTCACGTAGACCCACAGACAAAATGTGAAATAAAAATGATATAGTTTTCATTATATTCTATAGTTGTGTTTTGATTGACACTTTTGTTTTCTCTGACATCATGTCCACAAATTTACAATTTCTGTAAATATTATTGGTGGCGTGACTTACCGTGACTCAAAACCGCAAATATCGTTCAATACTCTCAATTCCATCTAGCAATTGTGGCGCCGATGTCTTTTAGTCTGTCTGTCCATATACCCTCGAGAAAAACCTTTCTCGAGGGTCTATGGTCTGTCTGTCTGTCTGTTTGTCTGTCTGTCTGTCTGTGTGAATGTCTGTATAATAATATGTCTATCTGTCTATAGGCACGATATCTCAAGATCTGCTGATCCGATTTTAATCAATCTTGGTACACATATTTTCATAGAGGATGGCAAGAACCAATTAGATTTTGATGTGTTTGGTAATTAATAAGTTCAATACAAATGAATACACATATAGAATGGCTACACAAAATTTGATGAAATTTGCTGCAAATGTTGATCACACTACGATTTATCAGCCGTGAAATATAATGAGAATTAGTAGGAAAGTAAACTGCTAAGTTGCATATTTGATGAACTTTCATAATTAGAGATGTATATCTACATTGACATTGCCAAAGTTGACGAACATGCTATGCACATTGAACGTACACTAGTATAGCAGTAATGAAAGAAGTCAGTGAGTTGAATATTTTACACTAGATAGTTACTAATATGCATCTTTAACCAACCTTCTTAATTAGGGACATAGTTTAGAAGGACCTAATGAACGTTGATAAAATTTGCTATGTATTTTGATGACAGAAATCAGTAATTCGCATATTTAATGACGTGTACCGATTACTAAAATTCAACTGGAAAGACTTGGCCAAAGTAAATGAAACTTGCTATCGATATTGATGACACACTGTTATTGTATTAGTTAAAGATATTTTACATGTTCATGTTAATTGATGATTTGCATATTTAATGAATTTTTCAAATCAGTGAATACTGGAGGAACTTGACCAAAGTCGATGAAAGTGCCATTTATACTGATGATAAATTACGTAATAGTAGTGAATTTTACATTTTCGCATGAGATAATTAATAATTTGCGTATTTTAATGAGCTTTTGCAGTTTGGCACATGTGGTAAAGCTTGAACACTTAACCAAAGACAATATCATTTGCTACAGAAAGTGATGATTTGATAACAGCAGTGACAAAAATATAGGTTTTTATTTAAGCTAACAGACTAATAATTTATACACTAAAGGATTTCTGGAATTAATGTATGATGAATATTGTTCCTGATATCGATCGTAACAATTCGAAAGAAGCTGCAAACTTGTGGCAGTAATGTTAGGGAAAACGTTTCAATTCACAGACAACTGCGGTATATACTGAAACACGGGAGCATGTTCAGTTCATGTCTGGTTCACTTATGTATATAGATGACTCCAAACATTTTAACTTGTAATTCTTCTGTCTTTTAATGCCATACCCCTTTTTAATTGGAATGTTTACCCCTCAGAGCTGATTCATTGTCTGTCAAGCCTAAAAAGATTAATTCAGTTATTCATCATATAAACCTTCCCAACTACTAGTAATTACCTTAAAGAACGAATTTTCGTAAAAGGAAAGGCAATCGTTAAAAGTGCAATAATTGCTTTGAAACGAAAAACACTTGCCAAAGCTATCAGACCATATCAGTAAGTTTAGCTTACCAACCTAGGCTAACTGCCTGTCTTTTGATGCAATATCTCAAGAACGGCTATCGGATTAGAATCAAAAGTTGTAATTTAGATGTTATCGGAGAATAGCAAGAGATACCTAGCTTTTGGTGGGCATGGCATACATATATACTAATTTGCTCAGTTACATGTCGTTATGTTAGATATTCTCAGAATAAAAGTGACATGAATCTTGTTAAAGATTTTGAGCTAAGAAACATACAAGAGATTTCAATGTCATTTGATAGTTTCAGGACAATGATATCGCTCATTTGTAATGAACAAGACCAAAGTTGAAGAAACTTGCTATGTAAACTTAAAATGCAATGATATAACAGAAGGGAAAGTCATTTAGCATTTTCAAATCAGCTAATTTGTAATTAGCATAATCAACAATCCTTCAAAGAGGAGGGATATGAAATTAGCAGGATCTGACTAAAGTTGTTAAAGCTTGCTAGGTATATTGACCATACGATATAGGAATAGTAATGAACGGCATTTAGTATTTTCATGTCAGGTAGGTAGAAATTTGCATATTTAAGCAACTTTTCCATTTAAAAATTATATTGAAGTGGAAAGACTCGACCAAAGTTGATGAAAGTTGCTATGTACTATATCGAAGATAACAATAATAGTAACAGTATGGCTATTACTGTTACATATTACAGTAATAGCCATTGAGCGCTTTCATGTCCGTTGATTGATAATCAGCATATTTTATGAATTTTCAAATTAAGCATATAAAACTTAATTGACTTGACAGTACACAATTAATCTTCTTACATATGTGATGACACAGATGTGATAGAAGTGGATGAAAGTTAGCAGTTTCATTATAGCATGATTGCTAATTTACATATTAATGATACATAAGATCGACTCCATCAAAGATGATCGCATCGAATTTGCAGAAAAAGTAAGTATTTCTCATAATAACATACAAGTTAACTGAAGATATACTGCAGTTTCATGTGAAATAATTTGTAATTTGCATATTAAATGAACTTTGAATTTTGCTTCAATCTGTGATATGTCGGTATTGTTGAATTTTCTGGTGATTGTGATCATAACAAAGCATTTGCATATTGAAAGACATTGCTGCAGTTTCATGTCGGTTTGTCACTAATCAAATTCAAAGCATTTGCAAACTTGGGGAAGTAATGCCAGAGGACGGTGTCAATTGCACAGACAAATGTATAACATTTTCAGTTTCAGTTTCAGTTTAATTTTGAGCATTTTCAATCCATGCCTCTCGATTAGCTAGTCGTAGACATGGGACTAATAAGAGAAACCCTTGCAAGAGGTTAGCCGCTTTATCCCTGACCATTGATGTTCAAGTTGACCGTCCCTTTTTCATTAAGCCCTCTAGGATGAAAGAAAATGGGCTTCATGAGAAGACATCACCAAAAAACAAACAAACAAAACTAAACAAACAAACTGACTCTCAACTGAACAAACCCAGAGCCTAGCACAAAGTGCAGTTGGCACACCGTTGTTACCCCGATTAAAGTTGTATTACGTAAATCACAAGTTTGCCTCACGATCAGTTTCTCATGTATATTTCCTCATCTATCAAGTCAATTTGACGCTTTTTTTTTGGCCAAAACAACAATCACAATTATATCTGTCAACGTTTATAAGGATTTATGAGCTGAACTCCCGGAAAAATGACAAGGACAAGACTTAAGGTTTGGATTTTGATTTAATCTATGCGAATAATCAGCGAGACAAGTAAACAAGATTTTATTAATCTCTTAATTTTAGCAAATTAAATATTTTCATTTACAGATTTGGCCTCTTTCGAGAAGCCACATAATGCTGTTATCGTTCAATTTGCCACGCAGACCTCTTTTCGTACAAACCTTGTACATCCAATTATTTTGACGTATAATTGGGAAATACATGGTACATGTGAAATCACTGCGCGTGTAACCGAAATCTACAAACCTAAAGAATTGTACAAAGCAGTCTTATACTTTGTTGACGTGGGAAGGTTTGGTTCTACAATATTTTATGGCACCACTTTGATGGGATATATCTAATTTTCTTGGAATGTGTATATTAAAGGGCTAGTAGCTGTCACCTTTAAAGGTATACTGTCACCTGTTCTAAATTTTGCCGCAGTTACAATGGAAAGAGAAAATCTAACCAATCACAGATTTTAAGCGGGTGGCCGCGTTTTAAGAACAGCGCTCTCACATTGTCATTTTGAATACCAAGGAACGCCCCGTTTACCATATATGGGCATATTTAGATTACAGGTGGGGGTGGGGTCACCTTAGTAGAGAAACAAATTACCCGATTTTTAGAGAAATTTGAAATTCAAAAGTGTTAGGCAAAAATATATCTTAAAAAGTTTGTTTGAGAGTAGGAGTATCTGTTCCCGAGGCACATTCTATGTCGGTTTCTTGTTCTATTGCCAAAATATTGATATACACAGTATTCTACTCGTCAACTAAGTCTGTACCTGCATTACTATTGTTGGGTGAATTCTAGTTCCGGACGAGAATTCAAACGTAAACAATAACTACATTTCACTCGAATCGGCGCTGTGTTGACAATCTAAATGTGAGGTGTTTCTACGTGCTTCGGGGGGGGGGGGGGCAGAAAAAGCAATTATTGTAGTTGACGTTAAGTACAAAAATATGATAAAAAATCATCAAAAGTTACAGCTGCTGGTCCTTTAATATGCAATCCTACGATTACAGGGTAAAGTTCCAATTTCTGACATTTAGTTAGCATTATTGTTGTGTCTGTATACTTAGGCAGTTTTCTGTGCCACTCTTAAAGCAAATTCATCCCAAGTGCCCTCATTAGAATCGTCCAGGTGACCTCATTTGGCATCAATGAAAAATAAATATTACTACCTTTCTGTGAACGTAGCTAGCTTATACGGTCCTTCATGAACTTGATTTTGATTAAAATTATAGATCATTGTCTGTGTCCCAATGGAAAGTGATTAACATGGCATGCTCGCTGGCGAGTGAAAAGATACCGCATGGCAAAAAAAAAAGTTGAAAAACTAACGTCGTCGATTACAAATCTTTGGTTGCTGGCATCAGAGACAGTAGCTGCTTAAGTCAACTCTGATTACTAAGATCACGAAAATTATCGTAGCGACCATGACATTTGTAGGCATACACGATGAGACAGTTCTAGTGGTTCAGTGCGTCTTTGTTTTGTTGCGGTATTTTACTCCGTTTGTGGTTCCCCAGATGAGATCATACCCCTGAATGGTTGTTGACGTCTCGCACTTAGAAAGGTATACAGAGGTCACGAGCAAGGAAATGTCATCAGCATCTTCGTTTTCCATAGTTTTGTTTGTAGTGAAAAGGCAAAACTGAAGGTACCGACGAATTTATGTATGCTTGCCAGGGAATTCGAACACAATTCGACGTGAGCAACTGTAACGAACACAGCTAAACGGCAGAGTGGACGATACCTGAGTAATACTAGGGTCTGTTCACTTTGCGCTGTAATAATATGCATATGGCATTTGCGTCGTGCATATTAATTAATTATTTAACACGCGCGTGAAATTCCTCTTGTATTACAGAATACGTTGCTTTTGTGATAAACATATGGCACTTAGAGTATCCGACAGTGACAGTGACCTCTAGAAAATGAATAATGCGTAATATGTTGAAATAAATCCAATTCTGTGAACACGCGACTCATACTCTCTGAATATTTGAAACACGACAGTAATCTTTGTAGCATCTGCCGGGGAATCGCATCACAAAAGGAATGTTATTATTCGATTTAAATGAAGGTTGTCATCGCGTCTCATTGCTTTATCTCATTCTCAAATCACAAATTGCGATAGAAAGTTTATTGGCCTTGGTCTAGTTAATGCATGCACAGCGACCATATACAACACTGCCTAAGCCAATGGCGAGATTTCGTGATAAGCAACTCAACAACACGGACAAAGAATCGTGCAATCTTCATCTTTATGCAAAATCTGATTATAGTAAGTCGATCTATGCTCTTTGAAGGCCACAATCCAAATATATGGCTAAATTCGAGGCCAAGGGATTGATAGCATTATTGAAAAAGGGTAATTTACTTTTTTGCACTTACGTACGGTACAGACAGCATGTGACGGTAAGACATCGAGTGCATTAGACAGTTGATGTATCTACGACATTCAAGGCAAACCCAAGCCATTGACCTGTATCGTGTTTGCTTTTATTAACGCTTTTCGTGCTAAGACTGGCATTTGCCATAATCACGGACAGTGCCTACTGTCTGCTTTGTAATCGAATTTTGAAATGCTTGTCACGTCCACGGTCTTGCGATAACCCTAATAATTGCGTTGCTTATCTCTGCCGCGTAAATAGCATATCGAAAATGTGTGGCCCACTTGGCGCGCGAAAAGTTCGATTTGTGTTCCCGATACTCATTTACATTGGACGAAGTTCACTACTCGGTCTCAGACTTGTTGCTTATTTTGATAACCTCTCGGACCGTTTTAACAATGGCCGTCTGTACGCTTATGGAAACTTCATGACGGCCGTTACCCTGTCGTCATGCAACGGACCGACCATTAAGCAGTAGGTATTGCAAGAGTCGATCCCATGCAGTTAAGATATGCATATTGCATAGCTTAGAGATAAAAATGCAACCACAATTTTCGACCTTACTTTACATAGCCTTCAAACAGTGCTAGCAGCCAGGGTTCTGTTCACAAGCTTCCAAGGTCTACCAGTTGGCCCGTAAAATGGTAAACCTGTCACACATAGTAACACCTAACCTCCCCACGAAATAAAGTGGTTTGTTCTTCTGAATTGCACGTTACTGTCAAACTTAATTGACATTTTCTGATTTCCTGCTGGCTCTCATTTCAATCGGCTCAGACTTTTCAATTTTGTTCGCTTTTTTTCTTTCTTGACGCTCAGGGATTCAATAATTGTTTATTCTGTGTAGTAAGGGCGATTTTCAATACGTGTTATTACAGACAATCATCGCGCACAAACTAGCGAATAAATATCAAATGTCTTTGAAATGTCTCGAATGAACTGTCAGGGTATTAATAAAAATCATCATAATATTTACCGTTGTCATCAATAACGCGGTTCTGGTGCGCATGTTTCCGCTTGCGCTCAGTTTAACTCTAGTATAACTGTTTCCGCTCGTCCGTTCTTGCTTTAGCAGTGCAAAGATCTCGCTCTAAGCCCCTTGCCGTTTATGATATGGCATCAAAATCTATCACAAAAGACGTGAGTTGTACTTCAGCTCAGCAGGCACGACAGTAAAACTCCGCAGCGAAATAATAATTCAGCTCTTCCTTTGATTGCCCAAAAGCGGCACACGACAAAGACATAATCGCATATAGTGCGCTAGAATATCGCTCCCTTGATAAGCAAGTCGGACTATCTACGTGACCGAAATGTGCAAATAAATCGAAAACACACATTGTGAACAAACTCGTTCGAACATTGAATATCTCAGAGAATTGATGATTAGTTTGCCAACCTAAACACATAGGATTGATCAAGGATTTTCTCTTCTCAAAAAGGACGAGATTTTATTTCCTATTCTTTGACTCGTCTTGATGTTGTTTGTAACAACACACTATCATGATGCGTCCTTTGCATTTTTTCCATGCAATGATGTGCACGTAAATAAGTTTATCCTCATCGAAGTGAAGTGTAATTAAGACACCCCACTTTAAAATGACACCTGCCGAGTTTTTTTATATCCTTAAACTGAAAGGGCGTACCGTGGCTGATAGTTGATTGTTGGCGACGCGCGGGCGACTCTTAAAACTACTTCCACGCTGCTGATTTATTCGTGAGCGGTGCCGAAAAAGCAGTCTGTGTCGCTGTCGAGTTTCGAGTACTGCGTATCTTCCTTAGTACTGGAGTGTATTTGATTGCTGGAGACACTGGCCTGCTCACGATCTGCAGAAAGGTCGCGCTCACTGCTGTAATACCCTTTCTTTCGTGGTCCTCAAGTAAGATAGCACCGATGTAGAACTTAGATGACTATTTGTACTGATATCAGAGATCACTCAGAGAACGCGAACACCACTTTCGATCCAATGACCCTTCCGCACTGCGCAGACTCAGTGAGGTTCTCTTGATATTGCATATAAAGCACAAGCCGTCTGCCGTCTTTCCTAATACTACGAGTAAGCCATGTGTATGTGTAAACAACGATGCGGATTTTCTGGTTGCTGTGTTTTTGTTTCCGACTGACGGTTGGGAGAGAGATCCACCTCGGCTTGCTTCTTCCGTGGGACGGTTTCTGGCCGGTCGGAAAACACGCTGCCGGCGCTGCGTCAGTAGCTGTGGACTCCGTCAACGAAGACGACCGTTTCTCTGCCATTCGTGAGGGCGGACACAATTTGACTTTGAGCTGGCGGGACGACAAATGTGAAGTCGGAACCGGCCTTTCTCAACTAGTTGATTTATGGAATCTTCAATATGACAAAAATCCCATTGATGCCTTCATAGGACCCGGATGTAGCATCCTGTGCGAGCCAGGGGCACAGCTAGCGGCGCAATGGGACACACCGATGGTGTCGTGGGGTTGTGCAAGCAGTGCCCTATCCAATAAAGCTATATATCCAACTTTCGCCCGGACGGTCGGGCCGCTAACCAGAACGGCCGGTTTCTTGGTGCAGATCTTTCGTCATTTCGGATGGAGCCGTGTAGCGATCATCTCGTCGTCCGAACACTTTTGGGAGCTCACCGCTGAAACCATGAGAAAAAATTTTCTTGCGAGCGATATCGAAGTGCCCGAGTTCCATGTTTTTTACTCGACAAGGGACAACGGCCGCATCGATGACGCGAAAACTGGTTATCAAGCACTGGAGGAAGCGAAAGAAACTTGTCGTGGTAAGTAAATTTTTCCCGCCAAAAATTTGTTCAACTTCCACACTCAGAACACTGCACTGGACACCGAACGAGCACCTCATATAGGAGATATAATGCCCTCTTCCGTCGCTGACATATTATATTCCTTTTTAATCGAATTCTTTTTTTGGCTGTGCAATATATAGGCCTATAGCCACAGTCTACTATGCTGAAGTACGGAAATACGATACAAGAATAACTGAACACACATATGCATGCATGATCGTGAATACCGATAAAAGACGAACGGGCTTCGCAAGCCATGTAATTTGCAACTTGTTATCGTCAGAAAAGACCTGAAACCGAAAACCGTTCCAGTTTCGATGGTTGTAAGTTTATTAACAACTGCCATTGTGCGTTGCATACTCCCTCGATCATTCACATTTTTATGGCAACTGCCCGTGCTTGGTCCTAATTTACTTGACCTTCCTGTCATCACTGTTCATAATTCAATTCGTCTGGCTTGTCATTTTTGTTTTTAAGATCTAGCCCGCCGTGACCTTTGTCGTCATCTGGTGCGATAACTCGATCCACCGGACGACATTTTGGGTCTCAAACGTCAAGCTGCACGCTTGCTTTCCCCATGTAACGTCCGACTAACGTACACGATATCCAGCATGGCTTGACACGCTACAGTGTGTATCGCGTAAGCCTTTGACTATTATATCTCTCAAGAAAGTACACTCCAACAAAAAAAAAAAAAAAAAAAAGACAACATAGCCTGAATACTTTGTATGCTAAGCTTGTACTGGGTATACTTCATTGAATGTCTCAACGATTCCGAGCCGTGCCGTTGTCTGTTTAAAGTACTATCGCTCCACAGAAACCGCGGAAATTGCAACGAAGCGTTTTTTTCCCTTAAGCTTTAGATTATGTGGCATCAAAAGTTCATTCAGGTCGTGAGGTTTATTTGGCAAATCGTCAATTAAAATATTTTAACAAGCCGCGCGATACGAATTATCTCTGAACACATTCCCACGCGGACCAGATCGTGGCTAATGCGTTCTCTAACGGTATGCACCGCGAATTTCACCCGTACGATGTGTTTCCGACATCCATCATAGTTTTATCGTCCCATATCGGAGTTTTTAACCGCTGAGATATTCTGAGTACTGCACATGTGCAAGCAAGCATGAAGATATTTAAAACACAACTGTCAAAACATCATGTACTGTAATCTTGCGACTCATCTGACATCTATGGTATTCTCTGGATGATTTCACCTGCTTCTGTCTGGATGATTCTCTGCATGTGTCTGTCCCTCTTTGTGTCTAGTTGTCGTTATTTTCTTCTGACACATACAGTTTTGATTTTCCAATTCTTTTCTGTCTCACTGTTCGTTCATTTAATGCTGTGTTTCTGTTCAGCTGTCTGGGTGTCTGTGTATGTGTCGTTCAGTGAGTCGGTCTGTGTGTCCGTGTGTCTGTCAATTGTCTGGCAGTATGTCTGTGTATGGTTTCTATCTGAACTGTCGTTCTGTGGTGTCGGCCTGTGTGTATCCGTGTGTGTCTGTGTCTGGTCTGTCAGTTTGTCTGTCTGCCTTTCTATCTGTGTGTCTGCCTGGTTGCCAACGTCAGCAAGTTTGTCACAAAGCATACTCGGAGGCTTTCATAAAGAGCCAATTTCAATTTCCTTCAAAACTGAGTTCGAACGTGGGCTGCTTCATTACTATGCACGGATATTGTATCAGGTATTTTTTTGATGACAGTATGTCCATCATCAATTTATCGTTTGCTGTAAATTGATATAACGACGACTGTGCATCAATCGATGAATAAAAAAGGTTCCGCGGTCCAATTGTGTTGCTTGGTAAACGCATTCATCACATGACGCGTGCGGTTTAGTGAAAATTATGAATTTTGTTATTGAGGAAAAACGCGAGTACTTTGTTTTTCGCTGTTATTCTTGTCGATAGAGTTACGGTTCGAACAGAATATTGATTTTATGGAACCGTTTTTGATTTTCTAATGGAATAAAATTGAGAATGTACCTCGTTGTTTGTACATCAGCAAAATTTCATTTATTTCTTTAGTGTGCGTAAAATACATGTCGTGTGTTGTTCTCGTTTCTCTGACGATAATACTAGCCCATCTACAGAAACTTCATGAGCAGCATTAAACGGATCAGCATTGGCAGTTCGGTGTTTTTGTTACAGTTTGCAATGTAAAATAATGCGATATATAGTGCGCCGCGATGTTATTCTCATCCACTGTCATGCAAGTTCGAGAGAAAAACATCTGCAAGTGCCGCTATCGTGCTGATGTTTATACCGTTCAGTGGGCGAACGTCTTTAGCTTCTGATGTTATCTGGAAGGTTGTCGAACCGCCATCGATACAATTATCGCGAGATGCCCCATACTGATAGCCAAGGAGACAGCTTCCCTGATAAAATGCACCAGGGATTTGGCAGCTCGAGATGACAGACCTCCAAACAAATTGACGGCCCTCCCCAAATACGCGACATCAAAACAGTGGGTAGACTGAAAGCGGAAACAACTGTCAAGCGTAAGGCAAACATTTCATGCCAGAACGAGAATAGACAGTACAAGATAAGGAAAATAAACTATTCATAGCATTTCATTCAACGCCAAAACGGATTCTCCATCAGCGCCTTTGAAAATACTGTCAGTGGCGCGCGAGAACGAAGACCTTCAACACACAATTCTTCCTAATTGTGTTTTTCGATTGCCAAATTGGCGCGTTAAACACGTACAATAACAACACTGATGTGATGGCTAGAACAAGATATTAAGGGATCTCAGATCGGTCAATGACAAGTGTACGCACTGATTCTTAGTGCTTTTTAATCGTCAGCGACGACAGATGAACGTTCCAGTGAGAGAAGACCCCAAGGTTGAAAATCAACGACATCATTCCGCGGCTACTCGAGCGCATAACCTGGAACTTTTTAAAGGCTCTAGCACTTTCCGAAGTGCACTTAAGATGTACCGACTAATCGTGTTTTTTTGTGATTGCAAACCCGCTGAGACAGTCAGCTGCTGGAGTACGAGAAGCAGATTAAATAAGCTAAATGCTAGAAGAGTATGCGGTGAATGTGTCAAACATACATTAAGTAATTCTCACTGTAGTGATGTTAGATACTTTCGCGCCTAAATTATATAGCTGGAAATTAACGTTTATCGTCCAACATCTTGGGGATGTCGGCGCCATCTTTGAATTTAGAGTTACGCCGTGAGAAAATATGGAGGTCAAGGGGAAAATACCACACGGCAAATGTAGTCGTAATATTTTTTTTACATTTCTTGTGTTCTTATTGAAGGCTCTTTCACGCAATGAAGATTGATTGAATGTGTTAGTAACCCCTGAACCTCGCCATTTTAACTTCGACGCTTATGTATGGGAGTTCATTTTGTATACTGGCGAAAATACCGTTGAATTGAACATACTGGCACGGAGTCCGAGTCTTCAAGGTTTAGGGCACATCCTGACGGGGCAGGCATCAGGCTCCCCACGGCTTCTCTGGAAGTACGGTGACTGCAACCGATATCGATGGAGGCAATCTATGAGTGACATTTCACTGTAATTAAAACACTGCATTGCCCAGCGAGTGGTATAAAGTATTGCATCGTACCTTGTCCCACCTCGTGAACTATTCTTACAGGTGTTCGCCGAGCGCCGTAAGATACAATTTCAATAATTAAAGTTTGGACACCACGGGGGAAAATCACCGTTAAAGTTATAACTAGCCCAAAGCAAGAGCAATTTCTAAACTTTAAAAGTACAGTATCGTACATTTCGTTAATTCTGAACACAATACAAAAAGGCGGGCTTGCTCCGAGCTTGTCGTGTTAGGACAGCGCCTTAAATCGTTCAATTCTAGGTCAGGTGACACCCTTCACAAATCTCTCTACTCTTCGCTCGTTCGTTACCGTTGATCACCAGATAAAGAGAACATTTACGGCATCCATCTTATGTAATGGAAGACGATGAGAGAATGCCTCCAGATTGACACAAGGGAAATTCTCTCACGGCATTTGCTGTTAAATGTACTAGGCGTGTCTATTTTTGGATGCGACTACAAAGTGTTTTGTAAACACAATTTAAATTTTTCTGATAATTGCACGGTGATAAAAAGTAAACGGAATGTACATTTACTAATGCCCTGACTACTTTGTTTTACCGAGTCTTTTTATGTTTAAGCGCGAAAATGATATGTCAGCGGTGACGCCAGATAAGCTTATATGACTCAGAACGTCATTGTGTCGAACTAGCTCCAATCGCTGTTCCAAGAAAACTGATTTGATTTAACGATTTTTGATTTTCTATTATCGTTCAGTTTGGAACCCTTCACATCATCATTGAAACGTGCGCCTTTGAATTAACAAAAATATCCGCGACAACAATAAGTCCAAACCCATGATAATTGCCCTCCCAGTGTAGAAATTTGCTTGATCTCCTCCTCCTTCGAGGCGACTCCTGTACTGCCAAGGAGTAATCAATAACAGAGAGAGAGATAGAGATAGATAGATAGATAGATAGATAGATAGATAGAGAGAGAGAGAGAGAGAGAGAGAGAGACAGACAGACAGACAGACAGACAGACAGACAGACAGAGAAAAGAAAAGAAAGAAAAATCATAGCTTCATGTTCGTATATAGGTCAGGGTGCGTTTCAAATTAATAATTGGAGTGGAGAGATGCCCAACGGCTAACTAAATTAGTGACGCCACAAACATGAAGAAAATAAATCTACGTTGTTGTCTCCAGGCTACAGAAAAAACCAAATTATTTTGCCAATTTATATTAGAGTTTACAATCTACAAAGTCATTCTGTATCGCTACAGCAATCTGTGAGAAAGAACTCTCGAAGTGCGTGGTCTTAACGCTGAACCAAGTTGCCTATTACGCTGAATCTTGGAAACGCTGAGGTTTTCTTTCTAGTGTCGAATTTTCACAAATTTGATTCTGCGCGGTGACCATGAACTAGTAGCGGGCACTCTGTCACCTCGCCCCGGGCTACTTTGTGTCGCGGCGCGTGGAACATTCATGTGGCGGAATATATATTAAAAGTGCCGATTCTGTGACTTTCCCAGGGGGGTCAACGTGATGTCTGGACGACAGAGTTGCTTTGATTTTACGTCGCTTAGAAGTCCTGGTATTCGTTGCAGTCAAAACACCCACAAAAACGATGCAGTCACACGCCTGCAGTAGACAGTACAATAATAGTGTTGCAGTACAACAGGGAGCTGCATTTTGAATGAAAATATTTGTAGGATACGACTTCAATCAAACACAGTAATAATACACAGATATAATAGGCAGGGAGGGACGGAGATAGTTGACACGAGATAATCATTTAAGAATGTTGCTACACTGCCGTTTTCTGATTATACAGCGGGGGACATTGACTTTTGATATAATAACCCTAGACTAGTATTTTGTCCCGTGTAAACGCATTGCACTACTGAACATAATCAAAATGATAATGGTACTCTAAAAGAAATTGCTAGCGGCGGCAACAGCGGTAAACAGCGACGTCAGCATTGGTTTTCGATATCGCGACTTGAAATAGTGTTATGCGATTGCTTAATGCGCAGTGAGAGACTATACGTTGACCTGGAGCCAGCGACGTAATTGAATGTAATCGCACTCATGAAAATTCGATCATCATAACAGTTAAAGCATAGACTGTGGAGCGGAAGACTGTAGCTAAAGCGTTGAATAAATACGTAACAACAAACACCACGTACAAAGATAGATAGCTCGATAGATAGATGGATTGATTCATGCAAATACATTGTGCATATTTATTTGCTTTGCGGCCCATGTGTAAAGGGGGTACACTGATCGTTAGATGACAAAAATGTAAATACAAAGATAAATGTCTTTAGTTTGTTAATCATTTCTGCAAACAGAAAAAAACACTTTTAAATCATATAGACTGTTGCAGTTAAGATAAACAGATAAATTCTTTTCTGAGTCTAAGGACATTGTACACAAAATAAAAGATCTTCAAAGTTAATTTCATATTTGTCGTATTCATTACTGACCGGAATCTACAGAAATTTGGTTCTTGAATTATTGTGATAGGTAGATATTTTCCGTAAATCATCATACAGTGGGCACATGAAAGAAAATGATATTCTTCATCGACGTCACCTTGTTTACAAAAATTACACAATCAGGCTGATGAATCAATGTTTCTGTGTCTTCCTTCTTCTATAGCTAGTGGAAGTACAGGGCATCGCAAACTAGCAAACATTTGTATTGCTCAGTCTCCAGTTACAGTTAAATGATAAATATTTTTCTGCTTCAAATATAGTCTTAAAGCATCGGTATGTTCTTAATTTTGGTTTGTCCGTAAGATTGGCTTTCCATTGTTGTTTTAGAATAGCTAAGATTCTTAGCTCGGAGAGCTAATGCAAACATCTCCTTGTCAGATAGATAGAAGTTTGATATATAGTTGATAGATAGACAGATAGATAGATAAAGAGATATGTAAGTAGATAGATAGATAGATAGATAGATAGCTAGATAGGTAGTATTAGATAGATAGATAGATAGACAGATAGATAGATAGATAGATAGATAGATAGATAGTTAGATAGATAGATAGATAGTTAGATTAGTTAGATAGATAGACAGATAGATAGATAGACAGGCAGACAGATAGATAGATAGATAGATAGATAGATAGATAGATAGATAGATAGATAGATAGATAGACAGACAGACAGATAGACAGACAGATAGATAGATAGATAGATAGATAGATAGATAGATAGATAGATAGATAGATAGATAGATAGATAGATAGATAGATAGATAGATAGATAGATAGATAGATAGATAGATAGATAGATAGATAGATAGATAGATAGATAGATAGATATCGGATGTACAAGAAAATCAAGTGTAATTTCCCTTTTGGCACGAGTTTAATCTATGTGAACCACCATAGACAGTAGAGGGGAAGCTATTCTACTGTCTGTGGTACCACCATGCTTTGCATAATTATGATCAGAACAGTGTGGCAAACACAATCAATTTTCTGTACTCTGAAGTTCCCTAGGAAACGGGCAATGTGAAACTTTAAGCAACTGGTCTGTAGAAATCATACAATTACATTTTAAACTTAATGATGTAAGAGTAGTAATATTAATGTAAATACGCTGAGAACTCCGCGGAACGTCTAGGAAGACGTTGATAATCGACGCAAACTGCAAACTTATACGCCACTTATCGCCCTGTGGAATCATGAAAATTCAAATATTAGATTCCTGTATATCTGCTGAGTCGGCTAAGATAACCATCGGAGTGTCCGCTGCGGGGCTGCTGCAGACCATCAGGTCGCGTGAATAAGCTACTGATACGACGGAGGAAGCGACCGACGCCGTTACTTAGGCAGTGAATTACGGTCTGGAGTGAGAGGGCAAGCCAAAAAATTCCACTAGTGAAGAACCAGGAATTTCTTGCCAGATGTGGTGATAAAACGGAAGGCCCTTCTCGTGCCATTTATTATGCTCACTTAAACACGTGATGCCGTGCTCGCTACAAAGTTGGCGATCGGAGAAGAATGTTGAGATGGCCACATCACGTTGGGTCACTTTGATGAAGGATTTAAAATCATTACGTTTCTGTTCTCCCAATCTGATAAATACTGTAGGCATTTACTATTCCCCGTGCAATCAATAATTTTTCATTTCTCACGACAAGTAAATCAAACATTCACCGCGAGTGGATATTAATTCCAACGCTACACTTACGATTGCTAGTTCACATCAATCTTCTCTTTGACATAATCCCCGACCGACTCACACTCTTCTAAAACAATTTTTTGATCTCAGTAAACGATGCTCTCCTTGTTTTACTTTCCCGCTTTACACACAGAAATGCTTTAGTATGTAACTGATTTTTGAAAACTCGACTGCATCCTATTCCCTTTTCCCTAGAATACAAAGTCCTGTTGTAGCAGATGCTGACAACCTCGACGTTTGCTTTGCGCAACTTTATTCAAATTAGCTGTCATCCTTTTGTTTACATGATCCTTTTTTTTTCTTTTGACGCAAGGCTCTCAACAGCACCACAGTGACTCAGCGTTTTTATTACGGGGAGGAAATCTTTATGTTCCTAGTTAGGAAGGAGGTTGGTTGCTGCAGGGTTGTTTAAATAGGGTAGCAGTTTGAACAGAATGGGCGGGTAACATTCAAACAGAAGATTAAAGAAGATAAAATTATTCGAAAACAGGGTGTTTTGTTCAGTTTTAAGACGGAGTCGTGTATCGAGACAAACTGAGAAAGCTTAGAGACAAGTAATGTACACCGACAAGATCTTCAATAACAACATCACCGACAAAAACAAAGTGCAACGTTAACCACCACCACCACCACCACCACCACCACCACCACCACCATCACCAAAACCAAAACCACTACCACCACCACCAAACCACCACCACCAAACCACCAAAACCACAACCACTACCACCACCACCACCACCACAAAACAACCACCACCACTGACAAAACCAAAACCACTACCACTACCACCACCACCACCAAAACCACAACCACTACCACCACCACCAAAACCACCACCACCACCACCACCAAAACCACCACCACCACCACCACTACCACCACCACCATATCATCATCGTCACTACCATCATCAACGATAATAAATGGATTAAATGACGTTCGCTGAACAGAAAAAAATCACGCAGTTATACATGTTTTAACCCAACTCTGCATTAGCCGCACAAAACCCAATTACTTGTGCAATAATGTATTCATAGCTGGTAAAGCCATGGGTAATGGAAAAAAAAATACGCTACCCTGGCCTCGAAAACAAATGCCGAACATACAAGCTTTCAAAATAATTGACTGCCTTGTAGGCTATACAAATACGCCAGTTGTGATGGCAAGGGGCGTGAGCAAAATTTAAATCAATTCGAGTCTTTTGTATCGTTTTAAGTCGCCTTATGACAAGCCGAGCCTTTTCTTCCGTTTTGAGACATTCCATGTACTAGGCCCGTACCATAGATCTGATTTCATAGGAACTTTAAGCGAGTGCTACCTCAGTGAATGGTATGGTTATTACCAAGATCACGTGGCGTATCGTGCGTTTCAACATCACCATCGCCGAAGAAAACCGATAAGAACAAACTTCTTTCCCATCTAAACCCTGCAGGCAAACCATTGTGCGCATGTCTGTTACGCAGTCCATCTTAGTAAGGGATGGACCTTTAGACCAGAATAGAGGATAGCCAGAATGTCGACATGCGACATGCATTTTTTTTCAAGTTCGAACTTTTTACCTTTCGGATTTTCGTGGCATTCACACACCTCCCCTAAACATGGTTTTCGGCCAATCTTCATGTGGATTCTTTTTCAAAGTACATAAGTGCAACTTTTATTCTGTTTTTGTAATATTTGTTCTGCAGATTTATATTTGACTCACATCACCCCTCCTAAATCTAATTGTCGAACCCTGAAATCGCGTCCCTTGCAAGCCAATTGGCATATCCTGGTCTGGAGGCTCATTCTTATTTGAATTGCGAGATCAATTTTCGACTGAATTTCGTCAAATGCCATCTGTTAAGGACAAAACACTTTTCAATAAAACGATATAGCAATATCCAGGGATAGCTAACACAAAAATGTACGCGTCAAAAGTTTTGCAAGAGGTTCTGCGATGAGCGGGCAATGTCCTCCGCATCCAGCGTACAAGGGAAGGTTTCTTCTTTTGCCAGCCGACAACTTTCAAGCAGATTCGGCGGACGTAGAATAGAGTACGTACAGGAAGTTGTTGTCGCCGGCAGGTTTTGAAACTTCTTCAGCGAGGAGCGCGGTTTACCGAGTGCAGGAAGGCAAACTTTTTATCCGAAAGTTTGGTGCAAACATCATTTAAATATTATGTAAGTGTCTCACAGAGAGTAGCATTGTGACTGGATTAGCAAAATATCTATTCGGTGAAAAGGCAGAAGAAAGTTTTTTTTAAAGGGGAGAGGGATAGGCGGGGGAATTTACCAGTTGGAAAGTGGATAAACAGGGGAACTTGTGAGTGGGAGGAGCCTTGCTAATCGTGGAGGGAGGAAAGTTGCCAACAGCTTTCCGCCGCCTCCAAAGTTTATTTTGTTCGGAATATATTGAAAAAAAGTATCTTTACACGTAGAACACCTCTGGTAACGAGTCCTCGAAAGCGGCTAATTGGTTGTTCCCTGTGTACTGATTGAAAATAGTTCATACCAGATTCTCATGAAGACATTATCCGGGTGTCTGTTTTCGTTTCTTCTGCCTCGGAGTTGAAATTGGGATGGATGACTCGGTATAGCTACCGAAACGTGCACATACGGCACGTAGATATCATAAGTGTCAGGTAAACCCGATACCACCTCAGGATCCCCTCCTATTAGAGGCTTAGGCATCTTTGTTGTATGATTTTCTGTGTTTTACATTCCCTCGGGTAGCAGGCATTGCCATTAATTTGTCAGGAGAGAAATTTGAGAATCAGCCTTTCACCGATTCTCTGGACTACTTTTTATAGGTATAATTCGGGAATTGTCAACCTTGTTTCCGCATGAAGAATGCTTCAGACTTTTAAGAGAGAGAGAGAGAGAGAGAGAGAGAGAGAGAGAGAGAGAGAGAGAGAGAGAGAGAGAGAGAGAGAGAGAGAACTTTTTTCAGATTTAATTTCACAGATTATGAATGACAGTGAAAACTACTAGTTAGAGTAATGTTAATTATCTTTTAAAAGTTCTTTTCATGCAACCAAATATTTTTTTAGCTTTTCCATGGCCCTTGAAACCGTTACGTTATTTCCCGTTAACCATTTCCATCTGTTTTGAGCGTAAAATATAAACAGGAATTTTGCCTATAAAGGCAAAATAGATCAGAAGTGTATGGTACTACGTTTTCACTAAGATGATTAAGATACGAATACATATGCCAAACCATCTATCTATCTATTATCTATCTATCTATCTATCTATCTATCTATCTATCTATCTATCTATCTATCTATCTATCTATCTATCTATCTATCTATCTATCTATCTATCTATCTATACACATCTACTTGGCTACACAAACGCAAACACTATATAATATATATATATATATATATATATATATATATATATATATATATATATATATATATATATGTATATATATTTGCCATTATGCGATTCAGTTTTCAACAACAATATGTGGAACTCTTTTTGCATGTGCTACTACGAGACTGATGCACAAGTAGATCTTGCAATACTTTTTCCTTTCAGTCCAACGTCCGAGTTCAAAGGTAGCAAAGAGCAGGGAAACAATATCAAAATAAATAAAATTTCATCTTCATCTTCGAAAAACGGTTTGTAAAGCTTGGCTGAAAGGTTTCGACATGGCTGTTGATCTTCACCGTAGCCTTGCTTTGCCTTCGTCGTCTTCGGTGCATTTTACTATCAATATGAAAAGTATTGGATGAATGAAGAGGCTATTATGTAAAAGTCGGTGAAACCCACTCAGAATCAACGACCTCTTCCTTCGTTGTAAGACTTTCTCAAGACTCTGACAACCCTTTCTTGAAGAAGGACCGGAGTCGCAAAATCTTTTCGAGTCACTCCAAGTCTGCATCACCGTTATGGTAACGATTTCAAATGGATTACGATTACTTATTACTCGGTATCCTTAAAAATATTCTGATAAAATGTTCTCCATTCACGTTTAACTGTACTCCTATCTCCGTATAGGGTTCGTTTTTATTAAAATCTTTGGACAATCAGAATAAGAAACTACAACTTTTGCTATCACCCATCGTTTCAGCTAAATGTTGGTTCTTTGAAAGAGTCTAGGGATATGTTATCCTCTTTTACAAATGTCGTATCATGCAGTCTGTAGTCGCCAGTGAAAACAATCAAAATACGAAAACTGATAGATTAGCCCCAGCTTCGTTTATTTGTGTTTCTGGGCACATCTTCTTTCACATAAAAAAAAGCGTTTTATTTCATCTCTTGTCATGAATTGATGAAAATTCTATGAGATTTACTTCATTTTTTTGCCGAAAGCGACAGCATGGTTAGTCTATCAGCGTCACATTACTTCTGTCAGAGAGCCATTGTGGTTTTTGCGCAGTTGAGAATACAAAAAAAGCCGAAAGTATAGGCCGACATTTGCGCGCTACGTGATAACGAAACTGCGTCATATCTGTGACGTACTTACATGGAACCGCACAGCGTTATTGTTCTGTATATCAGCCAAGGAATCGTTGATTTTAAAGTGCTCACATTGGATCCTTTATACGGATTTTTTTCTCAGACATCCTATAGGATTAAAGTTTTGCAAATCCGATTCTCATCTATCATTTTCAAACAGTAAAATATTACTCTGTGACGGTTACATGGAGACGATTCGTGTATATATATATATATATATATATATATATATATATATATATATATATATATATATACGTATACTTGAGATGTACAGATAGTTCCCAGTGTTGTTCGTAGCGTGGTTTGGTAATAGTAGATGAATACCAGATATGAACTGAAAATGCTCACGTGTTTCATTATATATTGCATTTATGTGCAAGTTTGAACCTTTGCTACATGCTTTGCTACATTTAAAGTGTTATGATCAACACAATGAATTTCACCACAGATCAATTCTAAAGGTCATTAAGTATTCAAATATGTAATTAGCTGAAATAAAAATAATTAATTTCTTTGAGTACTGTCATTGTATCACAATATAGCATGTGTAATTACCTTTGGTCAAGTCCTTCAAGCTCTATATGCCAAACCGTGAAAGCTTGTTAGCTATTTATGCAAATTATGAATTAGCTGACATGAAAATGCAAAATGACTTTCAATACTGTTATAACCTGGTATAATGATCAATGTACACAGCATGTTTCGCCAAATTTTATCAAGTAAATGCCAGTATATATCCCTAATTTGGAAGGTTCATTAAATATGCATATTGGGAATTGGCTGAAAAAAATGTCAAATGACTTTCAATAATCTTGTATCATAGTATCTTTAATGTACATAGCAAGTTTTGCCAACTTTAGTCAAGTCAAAACAGATAAATATCGCTAATAAATGCGGGATATCGGACCGCAGGCGGGCGAAGATTGCATTATAAGCGCGCCAACCCAAACTCACTGCATGGACATCACATTTACGAAATCGAAGTCCAAAGTCAACTACGTCATTGTTAGAATAAGAGAGGTTTTCCATAACACGGGAGCATACCACCACAAATTTTGCACAGATGGCGTTGCACTGGCATTGAAAAAGGGTGCATGGGAGCATGGGAACGCTGGCAGTTTCCCTCGCTATGGGTAGGAAATGCATTGAGCAAGACACACTTCCGGGTTCGCAAAAAAACGAGGATCCCATTTACGGGGCGCTCAAATAAAACTATTTGCTGTGATACATAGCAGAGGCGTATATGTTTGTGATGCTGAGAATAACATCAGTAAATAAATGACGGGTTTTAAAAGTTGACGTTTTTTGCGATGAAACAGACTTCTGAAGGTAGCTCGCTTGGGGAACACGTCATCCCGGCCGCTGTCCGCTTTGACCCCAGTAATTCACACTGGTTTTGGTCGGCCCCAGGTACCCAAGTCACTTCGACCCCGTCACACTTTTGCCTACATGTCCACGGAGACGATTCAACATGTTCCACAACAAAGCCAAGACAAAAATTGAAAATATCAATAAAATGGCTTCACAAAGGCTGAAATACACGATACTCGATGAAGTATGAAGTTTATGAAATGAAATCAAAATTGACAACACAAGTGTTTGTCTCGGGTAATGAAGTTGAACTATTCTACAGACTGTTTTTTCCATACAGTGCAGTATTTGTCAGTGACAAATTAATCTTTGCAATACATTTTTTTGCGATGAGCTGGAAATTTGATTAATATCGAGTTAATGTACATAAATATTCCGTTATTTACTGGGACACGTTTATTTTCTCGATCCGCTATCTGCGGACTACGTGCTGAAGTACATTGACTGTTCATGTCAACGATCGTTTCTCCCTCTGCAGAGTTTCTGTATCCCGTTCAACAACGCTGTACCTCGATCACACGATAGAGACGCTATGTAGCTGTGCAGTATTGAAACTTATCATAAAATGGCCACCTCGTCTAACAGTAACACGTATTGTCGGGATTATCGTACGGAAAAAAGACTGCAAAAATAAGACTTATGAATCTTCATCAGAATTGAACACATCATGATTGTACACGAGTATCAACCGTGAATGCACGTTGAGCTCGGCAGTTACACAAGCATGGTACGCTACATGCATAGCCCTACGAGTATGGCGACAGTGTCCGGCTTTGGCTACGCCGGGGGCTACGCCGCCTACCGGAGGTGGGAGGCGGCGTAGCCAAAGCGGGACACTCTCGCCATACTCGTAGGGCTAGCAACATGCACTGCCGCGATGCCGATCGTATGCATTCCAAGGCCTATCCCGGAATTTGTTTCACAAACAACCTCAAAGGAGAGCAAACATACTTCTATGGACAATGACGAATACGTTTCTTGGCGAAGCAAAATCAAAACAGTGCAGAAGTACATGAAGTAGGTCATGGCCTTGGACTCTGTGCACGAACCTGATTGGACACTTCAATACCTTTGACCCAAAGTTATTATTCATCAGCACTTCCATGCCATGAGGCTAGGTAGAGAACGTATTAGCCCTGCGTACGATGCTGTGTGTTAGGAACGCACACAGGGAATGCACAGCGTACACTGCGTACGTACGCAGGGCTAGCGAAAGAGTTGCCGACATCGACGGTTATTTACGAAAAAAGAATAAAAGACTGGCATTTTTGGAAGCGATCGAGTAGCTGAGGTAGGCAGGGATACGACTTGGGCCCAAGAACGCTGAATTTCGGCAGTAATTTGGCTTTTTACGTCAAGTCCAAAAATGGATTTGAAGTCACCAACTCTACGTACGGGTCTTTGCAGGGCTGTGGTGAGCGGGGCTATTAGCTGTAGCGGAACACACAGCATCGTACGCAGGGCTAAGAACGTATGTACTCATTTCTGGCGATCGAGCAGCGAGGGAAACAATCAATTACCAAGGATAAAGCTAATTTGCTAAACGATATTTTATCTTGAATAGTGAGTTGAATGAGTAATAAAATATCATATTTTTAATGTTCAATACGAGGTTGAAACACGGAGGGACCGTGGTTGAAACCAGAGCCATCCAGCTGTAGCCAACCTGGACAAGCACTTTTCACAGCGCCCTCAAACAGTCGATTGTTTTCACTTGTCATACGCGGCGTAACAGAAAAATTAAAACTTTCATAACTTCATTAATATCCAAGCCACGCCCACCAAAACCTTTTCAGTTCTAGCCATTTGAATTCTGAAGATGTCTACCAAATTTGACTGAAATACGTTCAGCCGTTTTTGAGAAAATGGACCCACAGACAGACAGACACACAGACAGACAGACAGACAGACAGACAGACATCGCTGCGACATATGCTCACGTGTTCACACGTGAGCAAAAAATTGCACACGTCTACTGATCTGCTTGTATATTTTCTGTTTATTCTGTTGGTAATTTTGATACAACGTTTCGTCCTAAAAGTAGGACTTCATCAGGTTGAAGATGTCTACAAGGGAGAATACAGACAAATACAGAACAGTGTAAGGATAGTGTTGATCCTAATTAAATGCTAAATGGACTTTACAGGCTGAGTAAATTAGAAACTTACAAAGGATATAGAATATGACAATTCTTACCGTTTATGTGTGGCGCAGATTCATTTCAACGAAAATCAACACACCATTCACGACGTTTCAATAATAGGGATTATCAAAATAAATAAACAAGATGACACGCTTCGCAAGAAAATAGAATCCATCTGGATTTCAAAACTGGGTACATTGTCACCAAACGGCCTCAACATTCTTAGCTAAAAGTAATTTAAATAACAATTGCTCACAGCGCCCTCGGACAGGCACTATAAATAACCATTACCGCCAATTTTGACTTGCCACTTTCCATCTGCGCCACACATAAACGGTAAGAATTGTCATATTCTATATCCTTTGTAAGTTTCTAATTTACTCAGCCTGTAAAGTCCGTTTAGCATTTAATTAGGATCAACACTATCCTTACACTGTTCTGTATTTGTCTGTATTCTCCCTTGTAGACATCTTCAACCTGATGAAGTCCTACTTTTAGGACGAAACGTTGTATCAAAATTACCAACAGAATAAACAGAAAATATACAAGCAGATCAGTAGACGTGTGCAATTTTATTCATCTACTATATATATATATATATATATATATATATATATATATATATATATATATATATATATATATATATTGCCTTGAAGTGTACCAATATCCTAGCAGATCAAGTTGGGCCCTTGATGATGATAAAAGATTAGCTTAGTAATAATGAAAACATGTTAGGAGCAGGGCTATACCGGCTTGTTTTGATTAGCAAATATAAACTCCCTAAGGGTTCACCAAATGCTGAATAGACAATTGTTTTAATGATTATAAAACAATTAAGTCATGTGGCCCTTAAAGGAATACAGTCGTAGGAACTGCGCTCAAGGGTAGTATGGGACCCATACGACCAATGTAAACACTGTACCCTAGTACGATTGTGATTGATGAAAGTTAAAACATGTCTTTCATAATCTACATCGTGTAATTTAAATGTTGCAGCTATGATGATGAGGTGCATCTAGATATTGTGCATGAAATACATTGTCTGTAAACAAGAAACTCGCACAGGCGCAGTTCTAACGACTGTTCCCTTAAAGCAGCTTCGATCGGGCACCACCACATAGCAAGATACCTGGAGTCTTGTTTCGTATGATGTCCTTCGTTGTTTGATTTTTTGATTTTGCAAGTCGTAGAAGATGTCTTGCAAAAGTTTATGTGCAACTGCCTCATAATGTTTGTGTCGTTATTCTGCTTCTAAGAGTAAACATTTTCATCTCCAAAAAACTACGTCTGACGCATAGCGAAGATGCCAGATTGAAATAGCAGAGCTCATGGTGGAAGCAAAGCGGTAACTAAAAAGATATTCTTGTGAACAGCCTAATTTGCAATAATTTGAGGGAACAGAAGTTAAGTACGATTTTGCTAAGGTACAATGGGTATCCGAGAATGAATTTCATAGATTTGATTATCTAAAAGAGGGAAGTAAAAAATGCGTGGCTCACTGTGTAAACACCATGCCACCGTGTATTGACAAGTATGGCTTGCTATGACCTTTACCTATCGTCAATATATATCCAGATGCGCCGATGAAAAGCACAAAGCGAGTTTACTGACCCTCCGTTTGTTAGTGCATTGGACGATGATTAACGATTAAGCTTATTGGCTTTCTCGGTGTCTAGGACTGGGATTTCCACGTTTTCCATATGTCTGACCGTCCACGTCTAGACAAAAACCTGAAATATTTGAAGTTGTTTTTGAGATTTTGCCTAGTATGTAATGTCGTTAAAAATTGCAGGTTATTTGCTTGAAAAACGATAAGTCAAATGACACGTTAGGAAGACTGGGGGTGTCATCACTATCAGGATGTTGTTTTGTCTTTGCACACACAACAGTTACATGAATCTGTGTGGCATTGCGTATTTGCCGTAATCATAGAGATCAATTTGTGAAAAAAATATAATCTGACGTGTCCTTCATATTGCCTGCGAGCCCTGTATTCAAATATGGCGCATAACTTCAGTCGGGCGAACGTACTTTACACCGCGTACAGAGATTACCTGAAGCCATAACAAATTATAACCACAGGTATGTGAGCTATAAAATTGATTCCCTCACGCAGGGGTGGTTTATCCTCAGTAAGCGCTAAAGGAAGTCTCCAAGTTACTCGTTCATAGTGATGAAAAGAATACAGGAAAAATAGCACGTGTTCGATTATTTGAACTGCAAAAAAGGGTTCGATTCACTCCCGCCATGCTTGTAATGACGGCATCCTTTGATACACTCATCATGGCTTATTCTAAAATCTGTCGAGTTAAGCAGCGTTCGAGGGTTTGGTAGCGTCTCCTAGGCGGAAAGCAATCACATGCAAATTGTTGCTGCAGACTTCCTACCTCAGTACTTTGCAAAATTACACGAACGGGGAAGACTCGGCAATGCAGCGGGTACAAAAATACAAAAGGAAAAAAAAATACTTGACTTCCTTCCGTGTGATGCAGGGAACCTGTAATTTGAGATGATCATTCCAAACATCGTCCAACGGAAGACTTTGATTAGCCATGACAGCACCCTCATTTCACTCGCCCCTTTCTCCGACATGTCCGTGGACGGGTTTTCTTGTAAGCCTAGTAAAGGATGTAATAGCGGCGCCATTGAAACAGGAAAGTGTGCACGGGCAGAATTGCCACCAAGGGTACATTGAAACCTTTCGATTCTAGATAATTGCTTGCAGCGAGAGCGAGTAGCTTTAGACTCATGCAACGTTCCATATATCTTAAGCATACTGTGAATTGGCTATTAAATACACTGAAAACAGAGAACGTTGATATTACCCTAAAAGTATTTCTTCAAAGCGATTTATCTGTCGATCTAATCGCTGAATTTAAATTTGTACAGCTTGTTATCTTATTTAGCTGACAGACTAAACAACTAGCAACCGATGAACTTAAAATACATCAGCAAGTATTCAAATATGATAAAAATAATATCATCATCGTAATCATCATCATCATCATCATCATCATCATCATCATCATCCTCGTCGTCGTCGTCATCATCATCATCATCATCGTCGTCGTTGTCGTCGTCTTCGTAGTGATCATCTTAATAACTTGTAAATATCTGACTAAAAACCATTGAACAACAAGAACACATTATCCATGCCATATTAGCTATTCAAAACTAACCGTAGGCTTGAACAACGGAAGTATTATCAATCAAGTATGCGCACACCATATTAACGGAGAAGGCACTTGATCAGAAACGCTATTGTTTTGACGTTCCTCCGTGAATTATGCAGCTTTTCCTACATTTATTTCTCAGTATTCACAGAAAGTCTTCAGCATGCAGCGGCTATATCAGGACAGGTAAGGGACTGGTCAGTTTCTTCGGCCTGGGGGGGGGGCGGTGGATTCATGGGGGAAGGGTCACCCTGTTTTTGACTTTGGTGATAGGGGGTCACCATGTTTTTGAAATGCCCAATAAGGGGGGGGGGGGTCATTGTGTTTTTGAATTTTGACACAGGCTCTTAATTGCCTAAAATGCATTGTGTCAGCCACAAATTTCATCTTTCAGTTGCATTTTTCGGTGCGCCCTTTGGGCGCGTAAGTTTAATAATCAGACATATTTTTCAGCACACCCGACTTTAACATATCAGGCATACATATATCAGAGATATCTGTATGTTTAATATTTTTAAGCGTGCTCTTTGACCACATTACTTTAATATATCATACATTTTTCAGCACGCCCTTCCGGTGTATGACTTTAATATACAAGACATATGTATCAGAGATATCAGGATGTTTCATATTTTTCGGCGCGCCCTTCGGGCGCCATACTTTAATAAATCAGAGATATATGTCAGAGATATCTTGATGTTTACTAAGTTAAAGTGTACCATTATGAAATCTGCAGTTCATATGAAAAGCATGACAAAATCCTGATACTTTTCTGTTTTCTCTATGAGAATTCAGTATGAGAAAGCAACATGCACAAATATTTCACAATTGATGCAGTGACTTATTTTAGAGATAGAAAAATGACAAGATATCTTTCGTTCTCATTGATGCAACTATTTTCCTTTGTGTCATAGGTTTTCTGTTGAAAGATGCTTTTTATGAGTAAAATAACAGTTAAAAAAGGCAGTTTTCTCATTATTAGCTGTGCTTTTATAGTTTCAATGTTAAAAGAAAAGGTCCTCTCAGACACTGTACACATCAGATTTGGCTAAAATACCTCTCTATGGCTCCTCAGGAGATTTAATTGGATGGCTGGCAAGTCTTAACACCCATCAAAGTTTTTGATTTACTGCTTTTTCCTCTTTGATATTAATGATTGACATCCATTTCTGTACAACAGTTCAGGACATCTGGTTAAGCATAGAAAGTGTGAAACACATTCACAGCTCATTCAAAATGTACTGTATTCAAACTTTAAGATTGACACTTTGAAATTCCTATCTTACAACTGACATGTAAACAATTTCATTAAAACACAGAGTGACTGTTTAAAATATATATAAAATATAAAATATATATATATATATATAAAATATACTTTAAATATATATATATATATATATATATATATATATATATATATATATATATATATATATATATATAACATAATTTATGAACACCTTTTTTTTTACCGTTGTCGCGCGGGGGGGGGGGAATTTGGAATAGGGGGGATCACCCTGTTTTCAAAATTTGGAATGGGGGGGGGGGTCAGCCACTTTTTGACGTCAGCAAAAAATAATCCACCGGCCCCCCAGGCCGAAGAAACTGACCAGTCCCTAACCCCAAAGTGGATGAATAACATGATTTTGTTCAATCAATTTGTCAGATCTCTTTCCAGCTCGATTTAACTTCCCTGATAGCTAGCTTCTCTACAACCGAATGCTGACCAGTGTTCTCTTCATAATCGTAACCAGAGGAGACGGCTGGATGTAAATAATATCGTTTGGATTGCCATCTCGAATTGAAGAAATAGAATATTTTTATAAACGTAACTTATTTTTGTTTCCTATATCTCAAATGACAAGAATTTGGTATGCAGCAATTTTGACTTCCGTCATTTTTACGTGTCGGTTTTGTTGCGCCATGGAAATAAAATAAGAATGATGTACTAAATGGTTGAAAAGTTCAGGCTAGCGTGTTGACACACTATGATATCAAACCCTGAATGACTTTTTCTGACTCGGATAACGAAACGACAAACGTAATGTGGATAATATGGCAATGTGGTGAGTTCTGGCAAAATTTCATTCCGTGAAAATCACCCCTTAATGTTTATTCAAAGGCCTATAGACATAAAGGACGACAGAAAATCAATACAACTCTTTGAAATAGTGTGGTTTCCTATTGTCAAGAGACTTGAAAAGGAAGGAATTTTCTTATAGCTAAATATCTTATACAAACTAAGTTTTCGACACTAGCATAATAGCATCCAATGCAAGTTGTGATGATATTATTATGTTACTGATGTTATTCAAAACCCTGTCTTTTGAAACTGTTTGTAAGTACCACAAAAGCGACGTCACTCATTCCATGTGATGAGCAGAAAAAAGAGGGCCAAGACCTGGGATGCCGTCAGTGCGGCAATGGCCAGGCCAACAAAAATTTCAAAGGCGGCATTCAAAAGGTTTTGATACAGATATAAACGAAATAGTTCAACTCTTTCTATCTGCCAAGCAGACAGAAACGAGCTAAAATATCTCGGTAACTTTTTATACAAATGCATAAATGCAAAGTTTAATATTAATGCCTCAACTTCCTTTTATGGCCTTCATTTACCAAGGGTTTTAGCTCGGCGTACTGCTTTGTTTCATGTGCCACTCGCTAGAGTCAATTGTGTTAGTGACTCTCTTTTTAGCAGAATTCAAAGACAATGTAATTCGCTTGTAAATGACTACAATGACATAGACCTTTTACTGTTATAACAGTAAGTTAGACGGTTTGAAAAATATTTTATGCTTTGATGTTACGTTTTCTCAGTATTTCTTAAAGTTTGTCTCTGTGTTATAACTCTGTATCTGTATTTTTCTAACAGTCTTCCATAGATGCCCTTGGTTGTGGAAGCCATCATAAATAAAATAAAATAAAACTGTAAATTTGCATATATCCATATATGGTAAAAGAGTCGGCCATGTTTAACGATAGCACGTCATTGGCAGTATGAGGTACTGTCGGTTTATCGGTGTTTGATTGGTCACCAAGTCAAAAACAGTGATTGCCCAGTGCAGGTGACTGAGTTCCTTTAACTTCAAGGCAAAATTGGAGTTCTGCCACGACGAGTCGAAGGAAGGAAAGTTATCACTGACAATAACACGTTTAGTATCTCCCTTCGTGCGTGTACTTTCTTGCGCAACTTTTTGAATGCATTTTGTAACTCCCGGAATTAAATCAATTGTACCTGAAGTGTGCGTTGTTATCGCTGACTTGTCAAATTCAGTCATGCAGTAAATACCTTCTGGCGGCGCATTGTGTGATTTCGACACGTACACATTGTTCTGAAACTGTAGGCAACAACATCGCTTCATTTGGTCGATTGATTCCAATCCTCAATTATACAGAATTGATTGCAGAAATATTCATCAAGCTAGCGCCGCTACATGTGCGTAATATTCCGTTTGCCCACACCAAGCTTTGTGTTGCACACGAACAGATATTGCAGACACGCGACTTCTGCTCATTTTACGATTGTTCTTGACAGGCTAGTACCTGCGCACAAACTCGTAGTACACGGGGAATTAGAATCGGAGTTGTCGTGTAAAGCGCACAAACCATCGATTAAATCGACACGCGATAAGAAAATGAGCGAGACCTCACAAGATGGATGTGAATATCATAAAGACAGATAGATCGACACAAAATAAATCATGATAAGAAACGAAAACAGACGAATGGTTTTATCATGCAATAACGTTTAAGATAAGTAAGTGCTTTTCACGGACGAGGTTATCGGTCTCAGCAGATAGCGATAGCGGAACCATTACCTATTTGGAAATCTTAATTTGTACACCAGTATGGAAGGAATTTTAAGCAGCTTGTCATCTCGCCTATTTCCCTCTTCCCTTAACTTAAAGAATAGGTCCCAGTTAAAACAGTCTTTTATTCCTGTCAGGAAACCCTTCTTTTGGAACGATTGCTATTCCACTGCCAGGCTGTACATAGCTACTAACAGGTACATTTAGCCTGTGTTTCACCATTTTGTGGTTTTCTAATATAATGAAAAACTATCTACTGTTGATTTACCAATCAGAGTGCTCAATTCAGGGTGTTTTATCTACTCGTAAAGCCTTGGTCACCAAATTCCAGAAACGAATGACAGCGCCGAAGTAAAGTACTGTCCAATCAAAAGTGAACATGTCATATTCTGTAGACATCTGGTACGTTTTAATATCCAAATTTGGTAACACAGCGGAAACCAGCTGCAACACAAAATCTGCTGTGGTACAAGTTTACATAAACTAATGTGCCCTAGGGTATTTATAGGATGTTGTATTACATTGGAAGGCTATTTCACAAAATTTGCTGTGGTACAAACATAAACTAATGTGCCCTAGGGCATTTATAGGATGTTCCATTACATTGGAAGGCTATTTCACAAATAAAAGTTTTAATTCATATCCTAAACATATTACATTGACAAAGGGGACGGTTGACGTAAACACATTGAAAACGAAAATATATCAGTTAGGGGCGATAGTTTTTAAGTCGGATAAAACCCTCGTACTCGGGCTCTTCTGGTATATAAAGTCCAACCCTACGATATATTGTCTCGGCCTGCGGCCTCGACATTTTATCGTTGGGTTGGACTTTATATACCAAAAGAGCCCTCGTACTCGGGCTTTATCCTATACTTATACCGAAGATAAAAGATGCCATTAAAAAATGATGAATTGCAGGCAATTTGGGTATTGTTTTAAAAGTGAGACGAAAATGTTCACAGGTCCTTTGGTGGCGTTGTTCCGTGTATTGTGCATTTGTTTGGTGAATGTGTTGCTTATTTAACCGACTAAAATCTGTTTTATTGCAGCTCACTTATTATTCGATTATCTTGATTGGCTTAGACTTAGTTACGTGGCATATCGAATTAAAAGAGTGATATAACGTCGTTGAAGAAGGGTGACATTCCTCGATCGCTTCTAGTTATTCTGCCTGTTCATCAATGTTTCCATAGAGAGAGAGAGAGTCTTTGCTAAGTGTATGATTAGAATGCCAACTCTTAACAATTGTAGTATACGTTCGTGTAATACAGCTGCTACGTGTGTGATGACACGCGTGTGGAATTAAACCGACGGAAGAGAATTCTCCTCGAAAAAGTCGCATTCAGTCTCTTAATGGTTTACAAGGACGTCGAGCGGCCTAGATTTACCTTTATCTTCCACTCATGTTTAAAATTGAGATCCTGCAGGAAAAATACACGAGAAAAATCTAACCTTAATTTGTAGTTACTTTAAGGAAATGTCTGAGTTAATCGGCAGTGAATATCACAAGAACAAATCGACCTTGTCTTTCAGGTGAATGGCGTGTACTCAGCACAATGTATGACATAAACGTTGTGCCCAATGGTTGCCAAATTGGATTTAGTTTATCGTCAGTTCATTCGGAAGGCAAGTGACACCGATTTGAATTCGCATGAATTCACCGCATCTCCGATAAAATAACATCTATGTGATGAATTTCAATCCTACAGGGTTATTACTGAGTTCCCTTTGCTGATCATATCGTGCAGCCTGATGTTTAAATACAAATCGCCCATGCATCTTTCATTCGACCGAGCGTATCAATTGTCTTTTGAACGCAAATATCCCGGATGTTTATCTTCTTTCAAGGAACCCAACCAACTTTCACTAACATGCAGTAAAGGGTTAAATGCAAATACTCTACTTTCAGTTGGTTTCTAAGGGGACAATTTTTGTATGAATCACGTAAATTATGAAATTGTAGTCAAGTTCAAATCCAAGGAGCAAGTATTTGAACTTATAATCACTTTAGTTTCCAGCGTGACAATTATTTTGCCAGGCGTTCTGCACTTACAATGCAACTGAAAGTGTTCAGTCAATTACCAAAATGAATTTATCGACTCTGCAGTTACGTTAGCGAAACCTTTTTGTTCTGTCTCACATTGCAATCGCTTACATGCTCCCGATAAAAAAAAAAAACCCCAAAACACACAAAAAAACACTTGGAACATCGTTTCTTTTTTCTATGAATCCAAGACAGTCGAAATCGTCCATTAAGTAGGCCATTAAGTCATTCCCCTATCTGATTCTAGCTTGCTAGATGATGATAAGGATGCATTGAATTGTCGTTTCAAATACAGTATTCAGTAACGGAGTGTCTGACAAAAAAGCCGTTTCGTATATTAGCGAATTATGTGTATAATGTTGGCCTAAAGCTGCGCACCTTTCATATGGAATGTACTGCGTCATAGATAGATATGTCTGTGTGTCTACCTGGCTGTCTGTATGTCTATCTTGTCTGCTTGTCCGTTCGACTGTCCGCCTGTTTGTATGTTTGAATTTCTATGTCTGCCTGTCCCATGTCTGTCTCTGTGCGTCTCTTTTTGTTCACCTCCCTTTGAAATTCCCTGTCTATCGGCTAGCATTTTTTACGCCTGTCTGTCTCCAATACAATGGAGAGGGATAAAGACTAAGTTGCGGGATTCAAACAAACCTGTTGCGCCACGTGACTAATGTATCAACTAAGAATAATTTGTTTACGATGAATTGGACCGACATATGTTGCCAACGACACGTGTTGGCCATTTATATTGAATGTGGTTTTCATTTAGGTAGAATGCATCTCAGGGATATCATTTGGACTCTAAAATTTTTACAATTCTTTTCTGGTCACCGCTTGTGTGGGCGCATCTCGAAGCTTAAAGAGTACAGGAAGTTTTCGCGGTCTTTGCTGAAAATCGAAAATTTCATTTTTCCTTCCGTGTTAATACAGAGATGGCAGCCATTTTGAATTTCAAATGTCGGTTAATGTCATGAGGAAAATTGTTCTTTAGTACCAGACTTTGCCTAGTTACCGCGTGTTGTGTTCTTGATTTTGAAAGAGAATTGTTTTAAATTTTCCCTTAGAAACTTTTTAATATAAGCTGTAAGTCTTGTTGTGTCCAGGCGCATACCACCTTAACTCTTCACACCAATTCTTTTTTATGTTTCCATACGTTTCAGATACCTAGTGTCTGAGCTTTCTTAAAGTAGTACATACCTCGAAATTGAAGGAGTTCAACTTTTCCTTTAACTTTTCATGAGAGAACTTTAAATCAGTTCCATTCGAAATCAAGAAAAAAAATCAGGAGCCCCAAAAGTGGTTGGTAGGCCAAAAACGTATTATTATAAAAGTCAGAAAGTCAGAATATCTGTCCCAAGGCACATTCTACCTTAAACACGTAAACGAAGTTTTTTGAATTATTCCCGATTATTTTTGTTCTAATTTGAAATTCATATGTCGGGGAGATGACACATAAATTGCATAAGTCGATTTATGTCTAGACACGAGTGTCAGGCAAGACTTTGTCATCACTGACACAGGAAATGAAGTTAGCAAGACTATTCCCAAGTCCCTTCTTGTGTAAATTACTCCCTATTTCGATACATATGACAGATTATGCTAGCAACTCGGCATATTCTACGATGCGTCTCCCTGCTCGCGTTGAATATAAATTAGGCCAATCCGATCCATTGATGTACATTTCTTGAAATGACTTCGACCTATCAGCTCGCATCAGTTTTTGCTTCTCGTTGTATAACGCTGCGCATACTTTTCTCACATTGGAGCCTATACGTCATCTGTGAGAATCGTTCTCTGTTCGGTATAATCAAGCGCAAATGACAGAATTGATTTTAATGAGACACCCAGCTAGAGCCTTTTCGAATGGAGCATACAGATAACGAATGCTGAAATTTTAACAAGGCGCGACGCGAATGATTAACCGTCGTCCCGTCTCGACCGCACCCTTTGTGGAGAGCAAACGTCGACTTAACGTGATTTGATTAACGCAATCGAATCACGGCAACACGTTTTGTTGCAGGTGAAGATGAATTCGAATGTTCAATGAAAGCTAACTAACATGCTTACCATTTCATTTTATTTAAAATCACTTTTCTAACACAATTACAGTTGAGTAAATACATTACTGTGTTCGATTTTGTCTGGGTTACATGGTTTCTATTATTCACGTCACGCCTAAGTTTTTGTCCGCGACGGGACGAAAAGTCTTGGATCTTTTAAAGTTCTTTACCGCATGTTCGATATGTTTTCAACATGGCTAACGACGATGGATTATGAATTGTCTATTTGCGTCAAATCATTTGGCAGTGAATGCCAGCATGGCCGCAAAGCCGATGAAAAGACAGTAAAATTATGATTCATGTACTATGAATATTAATTTGCCACACAATGCAATGCAATGCAATGCAAAACAATGAAAAAGAATATAGTTTGATCATGGGGACATTTTATTACTGCTTCAGACTTGTTTCCATAAATTTATTTCAATTTTTGTCCGAGAATAGTACACCGTTATTATAGCATTATCATGCATATCGATTGGTTTTTAAATGTGATCCAATACGGCGGCCAAGCGGCTATTTTCTGCAATCGTGTTGCTCGCATAGGTACATGTACTACTAAACCACGAAATAATCGGTTTCCTTCTGAGGTGATACAGGGACCTTGGAAATGTGACAACATGACATTTCTAGGCCAGTGTTATAACCACATGATCAATATAGAGGCTAACGGGCGATTATTACCATGCCCTAAGGCGACGTTGCATCGATTTCCTACAAATTTAAATCAGAAAGCTGTGAAGAGAGTGAGCTGTATGACCTGAATGCACACATATCGGAACATTTCTTTCAGACACTGTACACGGACTTTAATCAAATTACTTTTAATTACAGTGAAACGGGTGGAGATGACGCTGTCAATAGTGACTTGTTTTTGCCCGTCAACGACCAAATTAGAATTCCAATCGATATGTAGGCCAGGGTACCTCAATAAAAATGTTAAACGTCTGGGCGGGGGAGGGTGGGGGGGGAAGGGTCGCTGCATAATAGTTGTGTAACGACTATTCAGGAGCGAATGATAATGGAACGAAGTTTGATAGAATCTCGGCCTAACAGCCTGGTTCATCATCTGAGGTATTATCCATCTGAGCAAAGAGATGACATTTGCGGAGTTCACCAGGATAACGAGGAAGATTCCATGCACTGTTAAGAGGCCTATTTACATGATGGATTGCAAAACGCACGGTCGTTAAGCTGCATTGAGTGATTGATACATCTAGAACTGCGCACAAGGAACATAATGTTGGCAATATTTATCGGGTTGAACAGTTCAATCATGTTCATATGGTCGCTATGTTATCATTTAGAGGCAAATAACAGACACATGTATCAGCCAAAGTGATGTCGCGACCTTTGTAACGTAGCAAGAAAGATAGGAATAAATCGCAAAGGCTATTATTGTGAGTCTAATCTATCAGCGGTTAGACAACACTGTTATTTAAAGCAATTGCGCTCATCACTCAAGCCTACTCTTGCTGCAAATCGTTTCCTCGTAATTATCCTAATCTATGTATCGATGCGTAATATATGTGAGTGTACATTACATTACATGTGCCATTGGCAAGGTTACGCTTCCCCGACTAACGTCTGTCTTTACGCGTCTCAATAAACGTACCCATTCCAGCTGCCGTGATCTGAACCATTCAAAAGAGAGGATATTTGTTAAAATCGCGGCGATTCTACGTCAGCAAATCATCTTTGAAAGGAAAAGTCTGCTTAAAATGTCGAACTTCAAATATTCTATAGATTTATTGTAGGTGTTTAGAAATTGTCAACTTTGTTTCAAAATGAAGAATGCTTCCGACTGTTGAGAGAGAGAGAGAGAGAGAGAGAGAGAGAGAGAGAGAGAGAGAGAGAGAGAGGAGAGAGAGAGAGAGAGAGAGAGAGAGAGAGAGAGAGAGAGAGAGAGAGAGAGAGAGAGAGAGAGAGAGAGAGAATCTGGTTTTGAAGTATGAAGAAAAGAACTCTGGAAAAGAAGCTCAAAATACATTTTGCAGATATTCAAAACAGTTTGTATTCAACACCGTGCCCGGGCACGCCATTATTTAGCTCTAAGGCTTACGTGTGTGTGAACCAACCACTCCATATTGTAATGGACGGGGGAGGTGTAGGCTACAATATCAAACACCTCTGGTACACATGCATATCTCTTAAACATACATGTTCACCACTTTTGAGTGTAAAAGTATATGACAAAACACACCCTGTGAAATCCATAACATTCTTCCCTTAAAAGTTAAAAAAGTATTTACATTTCTCTGCCTTATTGATTGTAAAGAGAAAACAAAATCGGGCATATTATATTCAGTTCACTCGAAGAGACATTGAACGATAGGACGATATAGAAACAACTGTTAATGTATTTCAATGACGCACAATCATGAATGTCTTCAACCCCGACTCAAAGACAAACCAAGAGGCGTCTTTTTTGCGACTCAAGTCCGAACCTGAATCTAGTTCAAATATTTAGTTAAATACGTCAAGCACAAGTAGTACAGCTGATATTCACACGAAGTGTTCTCATATAGACATTGTACTAGAGTCACCCTGGTTATCACGCACAACTCTATCACAGGGAAGGGGGATTGAGAATAGATAACGTGCGCGTTTGAAAGAACGCGTGGGATGACATCTCCGGGGAAGTGCGCTATGGAATAGACGCGGTATGGAGTTGTTGAGCTGTTTTTGAGCAGAAAGCAAAGCAAGTATTTACAATTCAGAGACGTTTCTAGTCAGGGAATTAATTTGTATCGAATTATATTTCGTACGTGTGCGGTTATGAGCTAGTCAAATCCTGCACATTGGCAGAGAATTTGGAGGAAAATTTACCTCTGATGTCTCCTAACTTACATCTGGAAATAAAGTAGACATCATCATGGGAAAGACGTACAAAAGAGCTGGAAATACGTATAGGTTATGCTTGTAGTGTCCCTATTGTGAATTACTGCCGAAACAGTCTGGGCATAAATCGAACGCATATTAAAACCAATTCTATGTCAACCAATACTGACCCAATGTTGATTTGAAACGTTCATTGAACTGCGCACGGTTCAGTTTATTTACCATAATTCAGCCCTGAACCATTTACGACCAATCGGCACGAATTCTATACACTACTTAGACTTTGGACTTCATTCGGCGGCACTCTCTTATATCCCAATCTATAAAAAAGAGATCTCCTTCTTATTTGACTCGATTTTATATGACTTTGATCACATAAACATGGAAAGGTAGCAAACAGCCTTGATGTTTTGTTCCGTAATCTGTTTAACCGAATGGCACATCGGCCAACTTTAAGAGCGTGTTTTTCTTGCCGTAATTCAAACAATAATCTCAATTGCTTTTCAAAGGAACTTCTTAACTTCAAGAAATTCTGACCTCCGCGAGCTATCAAATGAAATGCATTTTAAAAGCCTCCTTGTTTCCTGCTGATCGGGACGTTACTCGTATGGCCGATAACATGAAGTGATTCTTGTCAATCTCTCTACAGTTAACGGACTTTAATGGTCGTGACAAAGGTAAAACGTGGCCTTCCGACATCATATCAGCGTAATTTCCATTACTAGACATAGCTGAGAGCCTTTTAATGTACCCTCGCATTAACAGCGCCATCCTTAATGATGTCCCATCACTTAAATTTCATGTTTGTTGACAGATAGGTGCCGCGCAGAATGCATAGCGTGGCATTCTATGTGGCCTCGGGGAGAACGTAGCTGGTTTACACGCGCTGTCAATACAGCATGTCGAAATAAGAATAAGATGTCTCCAGACACTGTTATCGAACCAATTAGGACGGGTCCTAAAGAGGAGAAAGTGATCTCCCGACAAAAACAAGATGTCACAAAAGCTGTAGACTAAACGCAAACATCCAATGGGATGCCGGTAATTAGTCACGATGCAGATACCCATCGAGGTCACGCCGTATCTCGTTTTCCGGCGTTAATCTCTCGAGAGCTGCCGCTAATGAATTTGTCATTATGGTACGTCGATCGACTTGTTCTCAAACGTATTCTGTCTCTATCATACACCTGTTCGACCTTCAGGTTTGCGAAAGCTGTATGGGAGACACCAGGGTAATAATCCGGTGCCATACTCGCAAACGACCTGCGTATTGCAACATTTCATCTTCTTCGAATAGTTTTGTGTTTCTCCACAGAGAATGTGTAATCCACACGTCGATGAACAAAGTGGGGTTATCGAATACATTCCACTGATGCCACAAAGAAGACAAGCGTGGCACGCAGCTGGCAAAGGCGGGTCGTGGCAAGGTGCTCGTCGCCATTTTGGAGGGGCAAATTCGCTGTTAATGATGTTTTTGCGTGCATCGAAATATCTTCTCATAAGCAACTACAAACTTATTACTCATGTTTATTGTTTGTGATATGAGCGTCAAAGTAGGCTGCGGTTTCAGGTTGTCAGAGTACGAGTAGACTTTGAGTGATATCTGGTAGATACTATTAATATTACATCGTGTCCTTTATCGGTGTGTTTACAAGGTATCTTCTGATGACCATGTTTTTAGCATTTCTCAAACTTCTCAACAATAAACCTGTCTCATAAAGTGATAAAAGTTGCAAAAGTTGCAAAAAAATATGTGTTTCAATGTAGTAACTCAATGTTCCTTCTACCATGTAACCGTGATTGAATCGTCAGTTCAAAAATCTTAATGGCCTTTGATAACGAGGAAAAAATATGTGGAAATAATGTGGAAACATTTTTATTGAACATTCACAGATGGTTGAAAATGAATAATGCGTGGAAACTCATGGGCTTTGTATCATATATCCGTATCGGTTACGCTGCCATTTTAACATGTTTCCCCAAGATATTAATTGACGTTCGCAAAAAGAAAGTTTATCGAGATTTGTCAAAACTAAGATGAATTATATTCACAGCTTAATATATTTTAGCCATGAAAGCAAAACAATAAAAACGTTTTGTCGTTTTAAGCACAGTTGGCCCCTCGGGTTACGGAAATACTCAAAAAGACCATTAGCTCTAAGAAACAGATGCTCTCCTGCGTCAGTTTGGTATGGAGATAAATATATAGAGGACAGTGATTGCAAGAAGGTGACCAAATGTTTCTTAAATCACGCAATGCCCCCCAGAGTAGAGAATTAATACCAACAGTTCACTCTGTAGGCCAAAACAGTGCAGCTTTGCAAAAATAAAATCAAATGTTAAGTAATGTGTTTAATTCGTGACATTTTCCAAAAGTCCATAGTGTTACTGAAATACTTTCACTCTCTGTATGCTCCTCGTAACGGTTGATAGGACTGACTCAAATGTCGCATTCAGAAGAATTGTCCCTTTCCCACCGTCTTTCAAAGAAGGAAATAAATGGTGCAACCAGATGCCATAAATTGACGAAGATACCTTGTTCATATATGCGGCCCATATGAATTCAGTTCAATTCAATCGCTGACTATGTAGAAGAACCATCATATAACTGACATTTAGATCCAAATGATACAAGAAGAAATCGAATGAAATTTTTACAGTGGGCTGCTATGGTGCAGGTTAAAAGTGGGATTAACCTGGAAATGTCTAGCTTGATGTTAGCATTTTTGCCAGCGCAAGATCATTGTTGTGCATGGTACCATGATTTTCAATTGAAATGTCATTTCATCACCCTTAAATATCATACATTCTGACTTTATAATTGGCAATTTCTGCCTAAATGACCTGAAAACGCGTTATCAAAGTTTGGTGGCTTCGATAAAATATGCGTCCGATCACACTCAGTCCAATTGGATTTAGTATGGAACATTTAAAGGGTAGAGGTCGTCTTGTCTGCGGCTGCGCGTATGGGACACATAGACGGATCTGTTACTATTCACAACATATCCTAACATACCTTGTGCATATCCAAAATTGAAAATGGTGGTTGTACCAAATTTAGTAACAGCAGCCGAAGCAGCAACCAAAATTTATTTGGCAAAGTCTTGCAGTGATTAGAAAACTACAAAACTGGTGAACTATATATACATGTCTCAAATGCTGAATTTGCTTGGAATTAAATCCCTGATTTCCGGGAAGAGGCAATCTTTATCAACATGAAAGTTGCGCAGCCGTAGACGGGACGACACCCCTCCCATTAAATGGCTCTGACCGAATGTTAGATATCAGATGTTAGAAAATACTATGGGCACAGCGTTCTGTAGATTGAGGAACTGAACGGCCGATCCAATTACTTTCTGAGGAGACATTTCTCATATTAATGGCAAAAAATGCCCTTTAGCCGAAATTATGGAGGACTCGGGAATTCTTAGGGGTGTACTTTGCATGCAAATAATATTGAACCATTTGAAACTCTCGAAGTAAGATGAGAATATTCTCTTTCGATGGAACACGAATTGTATTTGAATCACGTTCTCAGTGAAATGGAGCATAGTTTTATATTCCATGTGCCTCTAGGTGATTATTTGAGCTATAGAATTTCACACCATTTTGACTAGATAGAGAATCCTAACGCATTTTGTTTAGGGGCCTATGCTTGTTTCCACTTTATCAATGGCAATGTTGTAGATAAGTGGTGATCGCCAAGATTTCTCTCAAATGTCTTTACGTGAAGAATTTTACGAATATGACTCGCAGGCTCTCTAGGCTAAGACTTCGGTAATTTCTCGATCACATTGAAACTCACAGCCCACGCTGGCTTTTTCGCTCAGCGGAGAAATCAGCGATTAGAAGTGAGATTGACCCGTGCCGTTGTTACGAGGTGCGATCAAACACGTGCGGTGATTTGCCTGGCACAGGGGTCCCTGTACCGCAGGCTAATAATACTGTCCCTTGCTCTCCGAGTCGTCTCCGGTCAGACATTTTGATATCGCAAAGTTAAGGAGATGAAGTTTTAATGTTGTGACTTAGGGCTTCTTTCCAGTCCGTTGAGCACAATAGCCGCTGAAGTCTAACGTGTGGCATCAGTGTTGCACCTTGATTACCCAAAGCGAAAGTCCGGGAATTCGACTACATGGTCACTCCGGCACCTTCCTACATCCATCAGAATTTATGGTTCATACCAACCGAATGTGTAAAATACAATTTATTTAAAAAAACAAAAAAACAAAAACATGAAGCAATGACATCTTTGATGAAGAAGTAAAGGTAGTCAATGGTAGTGTGTTTAAGTAAACGTCAATATTAGGATCGGGAAAATTAAAGGTATACTGTCACCTGTTCCAATTTTGCCACAGTTACCATGGAAAGAGAAAATCTAACCAATCACAGATTTTAAGTGGGTGGCCGCTTTTTAAAAGCAGCGCCCCCACATTGGCATTTTGAATACCAAGGAACGCCCCTTTGACCATATATGGGCATATTTAGACTACGGGTGACTGAGTGTATACCTTTAAATCTCAATCTGAAAAAAATCTACGATAAAACAGATTTCGAAAGGTAACCATAAATGGAAAATTTTAAGAGATTTGGGAAGAGTGGGAAAACACTTTTGTTATGAATTAGGTCGAAGCATGTCTAGGTTATCTCAAGCACCATGTCAAAGTGGCAAAGATTACATCGATAAAGCGCTCACTTGCGCTGTGTTGAGTTTATTGAGTTATGCGTACAGCTGTATCACTAGTATCAAGTGCAGATGTAAATCAAAAGAAATGTATTTCCTTTGATTCATGGCGCGAATTCAATACGTTGTTCATTTCGACCCTTCTGTAAACGGGTCATTAAATGTCATTCAGAAAGGTACGGGCATGCATTGAGATTTATTAGATTTTATATCTTGGCATGGCCGTTGAAATGTATGACTTCTCGCTTGGAAAATTCCAGGACAAGATGTAAAGTTCAAATACTACTTAGTATTGCTAATGAAACCAAGTCAGTCAGTCTCAAGTGCAGTGAAAATCACACTTTATGAACAGCCGAAAGCATCCTAACACCGTCGTTGCCGATATATATAGATATTGAAATCATGATATCTATTGGAGATAATGAATTTCATCAAGCTGCTGGGCTGCAGTTTTGCCAATAATCAATATCAGTGATTTACTGATCGTGTGCAAGTGTTTCAAGAGAAAGTTGTTGCATAAATTGCGACGTCGTATAACAGGCAATTCGATTGTGGATAGCCTATCTTCTTGCGACTTACTTTATAGAGATAATTCACTAATGTTATGCACGTAGTCAAACTATATTTCCATCCATTACTTAATCGACCGACGAACGTTCCATCCAATCGACATTTTATGACCAATCAACTTGAGAAAATAGTGCCAAGACATAACGGTGGCGTTTCCGTGTTACAAAATAATTAAACTGTATTACTTGTTCAGTCAGGTAGAGGTATTTTTACCCTCTCTGAACTTGCGCAAGTGATAATGTGAGTTAGCGACGCATTGCCATATAAGCTTAAATTACGTGATTATGTTCGTGATCAGGCATCGGTTACGTTAATTTATGTGCAGGATATCACAGCTCTTGTGAGAATGATTTCTTCTCTCCTGTAGATTGAAAATTTCTTCAATATTTAAACTCTCTTTCGAAAAGGTAACCTCTATCTTGATTATGCATCATAATCGTTTGATTCCCCGTGGAATATGCCACTTTTAATTTTATTTCTGGTTAGCACTCGGTGTAATATGTATGAAAGTCATGAAGGGACATTTTTGGAAGAAAAGATAAATAGAATAAATATTATCTCGCGCGCACAAGCTGCTTCCTTGTGCGGACTAGATACTAATTCGTGCGCACGTGATACTATCTCGTGCGCAAAAGATAGTTTCTCGGGAACATGAAATCACATGCGCACAAACTATTATCTCGTGGGCACGAGACAATATTTTTTTTACTCCCCAAAATGTGCCTTATGGGTTTTCACTGGTATGCGCCTCGAAAGTTAGGGACATTTGCTCAAACTTTCGTCGATGAAGCTTTTAACTGTTCTCTTACCAAATCGAGAATAAAATCAGGGATCGCCTTGGAAATGTTGGTACTTGAGGAAGATTTGTAAAATATTTCCCTGTGTTAAGTCAACGGAGCGAAATTAAATTTACGATGTTCACGAAAGTAAGACTGTAAAAACTTTAATCACTCCAAGAGCTTCAAAATGAGCCCCCACAATTTGTAGACCAGAAACGAATAAGAATCCGTCCCCAAGGCGCATTCTACCTGAAATTCCCAGCTGCTGCATGTTTTATGGAATTTAAATCGCTGATAGACGTTTTATAATTTCGAGGAGATATAACTTGTGCCGCCTATTGCACTGTCAACTGCCTTTACTCTACCTTTATTCTAGCTTTATCATGCATTGTAGGCGCCCGATCTGAACCACATGCCCTTCTTGCTTCTCGCTCTGTTTACTCATCCAGAAGACCGTTCGACTGCCCTTTAACTTTCCCACACCCATATCCGTGTTCAGAGGTCCAACTGTGACATTGAAAACAATAGGAATGTGCTAAACGTTGATTTTCAAAAGGTTACGGAGGAGGGAGACTGGGTTTTCAGAAACGTGTTTGGAAGGACTATCACCATCTGTGCCTCCTGTTGTATTAGGAAAACAGTCACTGCATTCTGTCCTCCCTGAGGGCGACGCTCAGTGCTGTTTTGTTGGCACATACGTTCCACATATTACCTGTAGAAATTCTGACTACGTAGTCACACAGAGCTGACATGCTTTGAACACGAAGACATTAACTTGTTTGATAGTTCATGGAATGATTGCGAGGAAAATCTCTACAAACATACGGACACAATTTTAAATAATCGTGTTTGGCAACTTTTATGCATGAAAATAACATTCAACTTAAAGTTAGCATTCTAGTAAAAGTAAACTGTACCAGTAATTGAATATACAAAGACATGGAGATAGTAGGGAACCCTGGAAGCAGTACGGACTTTTTGCAGCAGAGAGAGAGAGATAGGGGAGAGACAGAGAGAGGGGCAGACAGACAGACAGGGCGGACAGACAGAGACAAAGACGGATAGAGAGAGACAGAGAGAGAATAGAAGCTACAGAGACAAGTTAGGAAATGATTACATCACAAAATGCCAATGTCACTGTAATTAATGTTTACCAGCGAACCAAGTTAAACATTAAAAGGAATGTCCATTAGTTGAGCCCAGCATCCAAGGCGCCATCCGTTCGTCTTCCCTGCCAGCTACTCTCAGTGCATCATTTTCATGACAAATGTACTCTACGGTGTCTATGTCACACGCTAGGTGTGCGTGGCAACGGAACTTTATACCGTTTGATTCTTTCGTCAATCCCTGGATGTCCTTCCTGTGTTTTCTACTTTCATTATCGTCCTATGGGCGTCTTACATTTCCGACTCATCACCTGTGGCGGTTGTTTTTTGCGACTGAAGTGCCACTTATTAGTCCTTAAGTTACGTTGGGTAGCGTACTCTAAAGTTGAAACCAGCGCAATGATATCAACCACGGAGGCGCCTTTTGTGTTTGCAATGAGTGGACTTCACTTTTTGCGAGATTTCTCATTTTCTCATCTCAGGGGGGAGAAGAACTCTTGGTCGTCGGCAATATCTTCTCTGCAAAAATGCAATCGTACAGAAAAATCGAATGTGATGAAAAAATTTAGAGAATAAAATTGAACTGATGATGAGAAGATACTGTTTTGTCAGGATGTAATGATGGCTGTGACAATGATGACGACGTTGATGGTGAACGAAGCGCTGATAATGAGTGTGAAATACACAGCGGACCAGACAGCGGATCAGACAAAAGATATTCAGCAATCCAACCTTTCAAATATTAAACCGGTATACCTTCTTACACGTCATCCGATATATGACTTAAACATAATAAAATATGCATGTTACCCAATTGTAAATCACAAACTTTTGAGAAAACATGAAACAAACAAACAAACAAATGTTTCGCGGTCTCCCCAATGGACAGTCAGATACACCTAGTTTATGATCTAGTTAACCGAGTTCAATTTTACTCCTATCTGGAGAATTAATAGAAAGACTTTACAGTCAGAAGGCCTCGAGTCTTAGGTTACTTGGAAGTATTCAAGCAAGCTAGTGCGAAGATAATCGATTTGACAGAACAGGTGTCATTTCTCCCCGAAGCCATGTCAATAGTTCAGAATACTCTGTCGTTTACTACATATTTGGAACATTTTGTTTTATTTGTAAGTATTCCTCCGCCGTTAATAGCAGAGTGTGTGGCTCTAACCTCTTGACGTTATTTTATTGTGAGAATGGACGTTTTCGATGAAAAGTTACACATGCTCTCATACACACGGTTATGGCGACAGCATTTGGTAAGGATAGCTATCCCAGTGAAAATGTAATCGTCGTTTGTCAACAGACGAACGAGCATTTTTTGGTACAATAGATGTACAAACCAGATGGTAGCTGATTTCAGAGCCGAGTCTATGATCGTAAAACCAAAGTATAGTGCACAGGTGTATATGTAATGTTTACCAATGAAGGTTTTGTTGATCTGTTTTAGATGATAAATATTCATATCTTACCCTTGCCTCTGGAATACATCGATACCTTAAACGAAAATGTAGAATTAAAATATGGGTAAAGAAATTTTACCTGCTAATGGTAGAATTTATTACTGGTGCATACTTTAAGAGTGTATTGTGAAACATTGCATCATATTGCGAGCAGCTGTGCTTTCGTTTCTATCTTTTAGTGAGGACTACTCTCAATCTTTGGCGCTATGGAAATGGAAAGGTTCAATGAGAATTCCATTTCCTGCTACATTTTATCGATCTGTTGCTACAGTTCATGGCCTCGGCTCATCGCATCCATCGTGTACGATTGTGGTTTTGGCTTTATTCCTTGTGAAAATGTCGAACTTCTCAATGATTCAACATAACCCTTGGAACTATTTCAATGGAAACCTCTTTAAACCACAGCAGTGACATTGGATCGGAAATCTTGATCGCATTATCGTTTCGGAGTCGGACCAAGCAGGCGACAGGAGAAGTTACTCAGTCAAGCGGTGTCATGTATCTGTACTCTGAGGACAGTTGTAACGTGATAAGAATATCCTGTGCAGCCTATATTTTAGTCGCTGAAACGTAATAACTGCACTGATCGCATCATAGGCACAAAATTGGCTTTGTTAGGGATACCTCTTACTAAAATTTTATAGTGAGTAGCAACAAGTGAACCTAAGAAACGACATCTTGTCTTTTGAGTACCGGTCGTAAACATGGTCGAGATAATGAAGTAAGCTCAATGGCGTGATGGAGAGACTGTAATTAGTGGCATCTTGCCAGCATATCGTGAACGATGATTGATGCCGTAGAGCTTGTAACTCTTATGAAGATTTCCGGGTAAGACATCGCTTATTAGCACAAAAGCTGCTGTAAAAGAGATTCTCTGAATGCTGAGCATTTTAGGAGTCATAAGGTAGATGACGACACGTGACATACAAATATGACACGTCTGTTTGTGGAATGATGAGTGACAGCGTTCCTGGATTTAACTTATAATAACAATTTGGCGGTTTTGCCGCATGACACTAATTTTTTGTCACTTCGGGTCAATCTTGACGGATGTAGCATGCTAGCATGTAACGCTTACCCGTTCCGGACACCTTGCACTATCGCTAAGCGGTGGTTCAAGGTGACTGTATTACGATTGTCTTTTTCCGTTTGTTTGAATTGCACATCACACAAGTCCCAGTACATTGTACATAACAGAACGAAAATTAACGTGACAAAAGTACAATCACACATGGTTTCTTGGACCTGGTATCATAAAATGATTTCTTTACCTTGAATGATACTGATATGAGACCTGTTTTGAAGTCATATTGACATCGTCTCGCAGATGGTACTTAGCTCGTGCAGAAGAACTGGATAGCTTTGTGTAAGTACCAGAAATAACAAAAGACGCGCAAAGTCATTACAAAATCTAAAAAAGCAAGAATATCATGAAGAGGTACATGACTAAACACCCTCTCCTTCATCCCGATCGTTTTTGTAACAGTTTTTGTAGGTTTTGATGTTCACCACTAGCGAAGATAAAGAATGTACGGATCACCAACTAAATTCGATTCAATTGTAAATGAAAGAACTGGCACTGCCCAGGGCAGTTCTAAAAGATAATCAACTTATTACAAATGTTGGTCGCGGATAATAACCTCTCCGAGCTTTTTCATTATCCTTTGTTCTCCGCGTTTTATTTTGTACATTAGGTCGACTGTAACTGTTCAGGCGATGTGTCTTAAAGTTCCATTAGCTGTATCTTCTTGCGATTTTTCCGTTAGTTTTGATTGAAATGATCACTGGCTCATGTTGAATAGCCTGTCAAATAACAGAGAATTGCATATTATTCGGAAACATTACGTGCCCTACAACTAAATAACACGTGATTTTACAACGAAAATTTCAATTTTTGTCCGTACAGAAATACAAACTCTGTTGACACGCGGATTGCAACGTAGGCATTCTTCTGCACCTGCGCGAGCCATTTACAGCAATTTCAAAATAAATATTCATTACTTATGCCCGGCACTTACGTCGTAGTCCATTGTCCGAGCACGTTGCGTAGCCAGATGTCTGGCAATCCTCGACGCAATGTTGTTTTGATCCCGCAATAAACGTGAACTTGTACATCTGGCGTGATCGCGGCGTCACCATATCTGCGTTCTCCCCAGCACGCTGAGCATGCCAGACGTCAACAAATGAGCTCGGAAGGGCAACACGTTTGAACAAAAATTAGCAGTTTTATGTGGCTATAACATCACTAATCATGTTTGTTTCTTAGTAAAACAACATTTTGCGACAAATATGAGCCTCCAACATGGAATTTTCCGAGGTAAAAAATGGTCAAAAGTTACAAATAATGGCCCTTTAAGTATAGTAATCTTGTTGTAATAATAACTGATAAGATACAACGACTGGTCATTTTCGTAAGTGAGTTCATTTCACCTTTAAGGTACTATGCGCCTCGAAAGCGAAAGCCTTAAATTTTTGCTCAAACTTTCCTTAGGGAATCTTTCAATCGTTCTCTTTCAAAATAAAGAATAAAAATCAGGGGTCACCGTGCAAATTCTAGCATTAGAGAAACAAATTACCAAAGATTTACCGATATTTGAAATTCGAAATGGCCGCCATCCCTGTTTTAACTCTATGAAGCAAAATAAAATTTTCGATTTTCGATTTTCTACAAACTAAGCTAGTAAAAGTTTTTCTTTCTCCAAGAGCTTCAAACTGAGAGCTTACAAGTGGTAGATCAGAAAAGAATTGTAAAAATTTGAGAGTCCGAATATCTGTCCCCGAGGAACGATCTACCTTAAACGGATATTCGTACACTCAAAATATACCGACTCATTATCTTCCACATCCGGTAAATGTGTAAGTCGTTTCAAAACTATGAGCATTATGTGTGTTTGATATATAACAAGATTGAATCCCTCTTAAGTTAACATTGATGACCCAACTTGAATCTCGTCCGTCAAATTGTCAGATATGGTAAACATCATGAGCATTTGGCACACACGGTGTCGCTCACGTTTTGTTTGACTGTGCAAAGATCAAGTAAATTATTATGCACTTTCTGGCCCTTTTACACTGAAATTGAATGATCTTTTCACGCCAATGATTGTATTTTCCCAGGTTAATGTATCGATGGAGCACACGTCGTGCAAAAATCGAATGTCTGGGATAGCTCAAAGCCTGAACTCAGGGGGTAAAATAACGCCGTCTTTCTTATTAACTCTCATCGACCGGATTCATTTTCGATTTGCGCAAATGTCATGATTTGCCATGCCCTAAGGAAAGCGGTAATTAGAACGGCCATAGTATGGGTGCAATGACGTTGAATACCGCAAGAAATGCAGCCAGGCGGAAAGGTAGTCAAGGTACGCTTGCGCACAAGCGAAATCTGTGTCGACTGCTGTTTTAATCAACATGCACTGTTGAACCGTCGGAATACCGTTCATTATGAAAAATACTTAAAGTCTAATTTTACTAGGCTGAAGAAATTCAACCATTGTAATTTTTGTAACATTTTGAATCAGTGCAGCGTTCATTGTAAGTTATATCCCCCTTTTCTTCATGCCATTTCACAATCAAGATAAAAACCCTAACAATGTGCCGCTAATTATATACCTTGAAGAGCGGAAGGTTCTTAGACATAGCAAACTACTTCACACCAGCTGATGGGCCTGGCACGCCAGGCAAGTTAATAATTAAGCCTGCTCATTTCGAATTCTCCGACAGATTCAGCTTTTCATGCACAAGTGGAGCGGATTGGTGATTCGCAACCGGTTACTTACGTTCACCTTGGAATATTTTGTTCAAAGCAGTTCATCCGATGATTTCTTTGGAGAACGGGAGTAATGACTGCTAGAATTTGGATTCATAATGCCTATAGGTCGAGGTTTCAAATGAACCTTCAGGTCTCTTTACGGCGACTCCCATGAATACAGGCGTGTGCGTTTTGAACACGTCTTCGACTGTACACTTGACGGATTAGTATTTGTACAGCGTAAAGGACGCGGCAATACATACCACTTTTTTCATTATGAAAGTTCACGAGACATGAAGCTTTGACGAGACCTCTTTAACAGTGATAGCGCTTTTTGTACCGATTTCTTCCTCATTAAGTCGACTGAAATGACCAAGGAACAAGATAAGAAAATTTTACTAGTCCTTTACCATTGACAAAATTGATGAGACATTTTTCTTTCCTTTTCTACCCCAACCTCATTTGTATGAGCCTATTATCTGGACAATCATAGTGTTATTACAGAGTTAAAAATACCTTCTCTTTCCTTGAAGAATTTTAAGGGTATAGAAGGATGGCGGCAATGTACATCGAATTTATTAACTTCACTCCCTTATGTTGCGTGTATATGTTTTAGGGACAGAATGACGATGAGTTTATTGAACATACCGATAGCGACTCGGAGAATAAAACACGCTGCACGCTTCAAGTGACACGGGCGATGGCCTGAAACAAAATCAACTTGTTTTGTAAAAAAATATAAGAATTAAGGACGGGATAATAGCAAAAACAGTAGCATGGATTCCAGCTGAGGAAAATCTGGTACCCTACCAACTCAATTGCAGTAGATATTCAAACAAGGCATCATCAATTGTCAATCAAAGACGCAAGACTTAACGTTCCTTGGTAGGTCGTTAGAATCATAACAAAGTAGTACGGGTCTCTCGCTTGTCATCGAGTCACTAGATAGAATCCAAGTAAACTTCACGCCAAACGATCAGAAGGTACTTTGCCCAAGTGTTTCATTTGACCAAATCTCGATCGACTGATTTTTTATGCCGTTTTACTCTGCCTTATGTTCTCATCGTCTGCCATTACAAGATCGGCAGAATGGTCGATTCGTTTAGACTGTGAGAATTAACGGTCAAAATCAATAACATTTACGGAAAGTACAATTACGACACTCTAATAGGCTGAGACGAAATGTCCCACACGAGTTAATAATGCCTGTCTCCGGCGGGCGAGAGTGCGACAGAAATTCCATTGATTTTGTATTACATTGTAGACAAACACTTTTGTAATATGCAATATTTTTTCTCACGACGTCCCTTCAATACTTGCGAAAATTGCAGTTTTTGTATTCCATTGTAGACAATCACCTTTGTAATGTAATCAATGACTTTCTATTACATGTAATTCCCCTTCGAAAAATAAAGCCCTCATTCTTCCCTACATCAAATGCTTTGAGAAAGATGCTCATACTCATGTGTGTTTTCTTCTCACTGCTTAATACCTTCAAAATCATTACGTGATAATCATTTTTGCTGTGCATTATGTGCTCAAGGTCCACATATGTAACTGATTGGAGTATACGCAAAACCCGTTCACTTTGATGTGTGCCGTCTGCTAGTGCTATAGTTCCAGTTTTACAGTACACATCCTCCCTTTCGTCAATTAATACGTATGCCGTGACATGGAGACGGCGAATGACCAATGAGCATTCGTCAAACGATAATGTATTTAACGCTCGCTATAATAGCGGATGTTAGAACGTAACGACCCCGCATTGGTGCTCGCTCGCTCCAAGCGTAGTGGGGACATGATAATATTTGCACTCGGTCCCTTCAATACAAACGAAACTTGCAGTTATCTTATTTTCTTGTACAAAGTATCATTGTCAGCAATTTTTTTTCTCGTCGAAAAATATTATTCCTAATCATCTACATGAAATGCTCTGCGAAACATGTTCATATTGATATACCATCTCACAGCTTTTATACCACTAAAGGCATTACACAACAATATATTTTGCAATAGGTATTTCAAAATAACCATATTGCGTCTTGCTTAATTTGATGCTTATGCCACCGACAAGGAGTACACATTGAAGTTTGAAGTGTGTCGTCTGCACACGCTGTGGGTCCGGATTTACGGTACACAACCTCACATTCGTCAAACAATACCTATGCTTAGAGCGCAGGGACAGCGAATCACCAATAAACATTCATCAGACAACCCACACTAGTGTTTCCACACCCTAAGTTTACCAGAGGCGTGAGACACAAGTGTTTGTCCTCTCTTTTTATCAACGCACTCACCGGAGCACAGCGACCGCACGCAGAAGAAAACATTTTGACTCGATTAAAAGGTGTCATTGTCAAGTAATTTATAAAAGTACTTCGCTTAGGCTCGATAACGTAGTTCATTACTTTCGTCGAAGTGCATCTCATATTCAGAATGTGTTTCGGATGCGCCACATTCAGATGTGTTTCGGATTAAGCATTGCCATGTAGGAGCTGTTTCGGCTCTTTGTCGATATGGTAAAACCTTTGTAGTGATGCTTACGCATCAAGCTTTGTTGGAAATAGATGTAAACGACTAGTGTAAAATCTCAAAACTGAGATACTTGAGTCTCGCTATGACAAATATAATTTTGCCATTTATTTGTCATAAAGAGACTTTGTTATAAGAAAACAAATACCTTAGTTGGGATCATGGCACACTATTCTCCAGATATGCCCCGTTGTTACAAATATCCCACTCACCTTCATTACAGGAACAAAAACTGCAAGCATTGTCAACATTACGTTTATTCCATAAAACATAGATTTCAGTGTCTATCCATAAAACAATAAAAATGGTACATTTGTTCTTCTTTCCCTTCCTCAAGTAAGTTTCAAGACAAAGCAGAAACCGTACAAACACTACACGTTTTGTACAATATACACTATTTCTGTTGACCAATGAATTATTAGACTCCGGACTGGAATTGACTTGTCAGCACTAACACTGGGTACAGATACAGGTCGTATTTGCATACGTACAGGCTACATGGAAGAGTTGAATACCAGGCTTTCGACATGGGAGTAGAACAAGAGACTGTATTCTGTACCTACTTAGAAATACATCAAAGTTATAACCGATAACTCATACATTGATTTATTAAAGTAACAAGCCATCAACAACAGAAAAAACAGACGAAAAACGGAGAAAAAAAATACTGTAATATAGATGTGAAGATAGGGCCTCTAACTGAAATCAATACTCGAATGATGCTAAATGGACCGCGAAAGATTAATAGTTGATATTTTGCGGGATTTAAGAACGTTGGCACCATCACGTCTCATTCCCTCGACTGGTTTCTCTGTAAGTCCGTTCTAAATCAAAATAGTTGGTGGTGAATCATCGAGACAGATCGAGCCAACATCAAGAAGCGCTCTGCACTATTAAATGGAAAAATTTTAATGTTATGTTTTTCTTGTTTTCCACCAGTGTTTATCCTCTGTGCCTACGGAAGAGATGTCCGTCAACTCTTGCTCAGTGCCTCTGAATTAGACATGTTAAACGGCGAGTACTCCTTCCTCTCGATACAAGTTCTGCTGGATGCCCGCTTTGGCAAAAATGTCGGCACGGATGACACTGACGATGAGGAAGCGATACAAGCATTTGAAGGTAAACATTTTCATAAATCCTTTTCCGAGGAACACTTGTTTCTAAGCACTTTTTTAACCTGCAGCGTTAACTAAGAAGAGGGTGCTTTCAACCTGGGTGATTTACGGTGTAATATTTAATATATTAAGTACATCCATCTGACGTCATGCTTGTACTTGCCCAAAATGACAAAATAGGATATATGAGAAATCATGTTGCGCACTATTAATAATCGTATATAAACTATGTACTGCTCAGCGTGCAATTTTTAAGTTCATTTGCGGACGCCCCCTAACCGCCAGCGGAGCGGAGCAGTTCATTAAAGGTTACTTAAGTTCGGACTTAAAATTTCCTCTACCCATGACAAATGAATATTACAGGTATAAGTCATGTTTATAGAGTAATGTGGCGTAGTTTAAGTCAATGTACAGTCTGGTGATATGCGTATTCATTGCTGAATTAGATTAAGGGTTCTAAATATGATTTTGCGAACGATTTGAATTAGATACCTTCTGTTGGTAAACAGATTCATAATATTGAAACCGTGATAGGAAGTTGAAGCTACAGTATGAGTCCCAAACAAATTTTGAAATATACTAAATTCAAGTCCGTGTTTGCAAATTTGACGGCAACTTTTGTATCAACATTTTGAATGAAACTCAACAGAGCACGGCTCCAAATACACACGAGCTCTCATGTTTAGAAGAGGCATTTTGCAAGAACCACTCTTTGGATCAAAATAAGATTAAGCATAGTTTTTTTTGTATTTGTTTAGCGCGTTACCTCCGTAATGTATGTAACCAGTAACTTCATTGCATAGTCTTGTCATGCTGGAACAAATAATTCGATTTGGTGACATGGCAGCAGGTCATAGAGGGGTACCTTAGCGTAGTCTTCTTAAACATGAGATAATGCAGTGTTTAATCTGAGTCAAAGACGTATATTAGGCAACTTGAAGACTAAATCTGCGTTGTAGGTAGGTATTTAAGTGCCTGAAGTCAATCAAAACCGGGAAACATATTCAATATTCCATCTTATAGTAGATTCCTTTCTAGGTTGTCTGACAGTTGCTAGGCAACGGATCGATTTTCAAGGATAATCTTCCTTTCCAATCTAAGTTCGAGTCTTGCATGTTGTACTTGACTTGTCACGGCTCCGCGCTCGGAAGTGAGAGATCCCGACAATTACGATGAAGTTACCACGGTGACCGCTGTTAATGGCTTAGAGCAGGAGAGAGCCAGCGAGAGACTGTGCTCCACATCCGCTTGATGAGGATGCTGTGACGTCATCGTTATAAAGTGGAAAACTTGAGAGGAAGGGGAGTATTAATATAAGAACCCAATATTAACCCAATATTATTAGTTAGGCGAAAGTACTTCGTCATTTGTACAAAAAGCACTCAAATTGTGTAGAGTTCCAATAGTTCAGTCTCTCAGTATAAAGGGGTCATTCTTACACGTCCACCGCCTCCTTTATTCCCCACCACTGCCAGTGTAATTGCTCTCCATTAATACTATAATCAATTCTTGTTTTTCTATTGTTGAAGCGAAATATGACCACTTGACCGAAACATTTTGAACAAATGGGCCCATGCAAACCCCAGTTTCAAGTAAACTTTCTTCTTATCAATGAACCAACCGATTGATCGCTTCAAAATGTAAATAGCTGTCTATTTTCTGATATATTGTACAGCTCTCAAAATGAACACAAATGTATTGTGTAGGCTTTAAGTGCTTTTGTCATTAGAAAGATTAAACCTAGCTGAGTAATGTTAAGGGATTCAGGGTGAGTCTGTATATCAACATATATTATGAACGAGCTACAGTCGCGTAATGGTACCACCGCTGGGCAGAGGTTCAAGGTGATCCTGTTGTTATTTTACGCTTGTTTTATGGGCCTATAGAATTATTCATTTACCTTGAATGATACTGTAAGGTTATTCACAAAACACCGGGATTTATGTCTGATTACATCGTGCAGCGGAGGTATTGTCCGAGACGCGTAGCGTCGAGGACAAGCCGAAGCGTACGATGTACGAGGACATAAATCCCTGTATTTTGTGAATAACCTTATTATATTATACACCTTTTTAGTCCAATTTTACCGCGAAAAAGTCAAAATTAAAGCTTTTTTGGGATGCCCGTCCCGCACTGCACTGAGCGACCGCGAGCAAACTGAGAACGCGTTCAGCGCGTCCGCTAAGCGCACAGAACGAAATTTCAAACCCGCGCAGCGCAGTGTACGTGATAGAAATTGTAGGTCAGCAGCATAATTTCACTCAAATTTACAGGTTTTTGATTCACCACTACTAACATCGTGAAGTACTGAATGTTTAGAAGTATATTTTTGTTAAATATTTAAAATCATCTTTCTTTTTTCTTCGCGCTGACGTAAATGTGTTTTGAGGTCAAAGGTCAAACAGCGTCCAATAACACAAAAGTTATTTTACTCCGCGTCAAAGTTATTGGACTCCGCCTTCTCTGATACCGAAACTTACTGTACGACGAAATTCTTTACGTTAAAGACTCAGATGTATAACAATGATTATTATTGGACTTGTTTTGATGTCATATCGCAGTACATAATCTCAGCTAAACCGCCTCCACGCTTGTTGTTGCAGAGTTGATGTATCACTTTCAAAGTGAGTCAGTGTTACACAGATTTTTATCATATGAACAGTGATAACCAGGAATTGTCATCGATCAGTGTGCCACGAAAAATCATGTGTGGACTAAATCTACCCTAGAATACCATCGAAAGTAGCTTTGTTTTGCGATGTGATCATATATTGTTTTTGTTCATATTTTGTATGTACTTGTCTTAGGGCTGGCATATTAATTTATTGAAAACACTTACAATCTTAAATCATCTTGTGATGCAAAGACAGTTGAAGCAACGCAAAATGAACGCCCCATAACGAATCCCCACTAATGCAAAATAGTTTCGTTATGCGAAGTTGCTTCATCCCTTCCAAAAAGTGCATTAAACGAAGTATGAAAGCAGTAGATGAAAGTCAGACTTTTTTTTGTCTGGACAAAGCGTGCCCGACGCTTAAGGACAGTAAGTCCGAGCTCACGTAGATAGCAAGGCTTTCCGTATTCTCGATGTCTTTCATCTCAATAGCTGGGTAGAAAAACAGATTATCAACTAATCTATGCAGTTCGTCGTCAGCCTCTGCGGGCTAGTTATCAAGTATTGAGCCCGGCTCTTGACTTGATTGTCGGTCTTTCCATCTCCACTGCAATGTTCCCGGGCCATGTTTTCAGTAGTCTCCGGGGACAAACTCGGGGCCATTCGAAGATTTTACAGCAGTATCGCCGATGTGACGGTAGGCGTGAAAGCGCCGTGCAAACAGCTACTTAAGTGGACGTGAACAATTTTTTACATGCCAATAACGCTCATCTTATTCAACAGTCTCTTTCCTTGCTGATTGAACGACATGGCGACAGGGATCGACTTTCCATATATACATGGAGAACAGATAAATATACATACATACATACATACATACATACATACATACATACATACATACATACATACATACATAAAAACATACATACATACATACATACATACAAACATATATATATATATATATATATATATATATATATATATATATATATATATATATATATATATACACCAAATTAACATTAACATTAAGATGTTGATCCATACTTATTAAAATTGACCACACTTATAGCATTAGACAAAAATTGACCATACCCATTGAAATAGAATATAATAGACAGGGTGATAGACTCGGGAATTCTTCCCTGATATTGATCACATCACCTAATATACTAGGCAGATATTTAAAAAAAAAAACATACACCCAATATCAACGCTATATCCTCGAAATGAATCGCTTCTGCCGTGAACGATAGCAGATTGTGCTTACGAACGTCTACTCCGTGACACATTCAGTTGTGATAGAAAATTGGGCCTGACCTCAATCCTTTCGCCGACTTTGCACAAATAGATCCGCATTTTCCGGTGATGGTAGCCCAATTTTACCAAAAAATAGGCGGTTGTGAGTTATATATCACATCTATGAAAAAATGATGATTTCCTATGTGTATTTGCTCAGGCTTATTTGCATTGAACTTTTCCAATAAGAAAATTACACTCTCATTTTCAACGGCAATTACTTTGGTGACGCACATTTCAACGGGGAATCAGGTGGAGTACGATCCAATAAAAATGTTAAGTTTCCTCCAAAGATTTCAATTACAAACTGCAAACACTTCAAGACTTTATGTTCCTTCACCGAGCAGAATGTAGCGTACAAGTTGGTCCCCAAGGAGAATAAGTATTAGAGAACAACAGCTGTATCAAACCAATATTTTGCGCACTTAATCCTTTGATTGCGTATCGATAGTTTATTCCCATAGTTCTTTGCGCAAATCCTCAGCGTACGTATTCGACTGAATAAGATGAAAAGTACACTTGGATACGATTCTGAACTAGTTTTAGCGTCCTTGATTGTCCTTGAAAGATATCTTTGTGTGTGTCGTATTATGACAATAATTTCCCGTTTCTACCCAAGATGCTTATGCTGCTGGTTTGGTCGTTCGGTCTTCTTGCCAATTTACCCTCCAATCCATCAATCGACATACATACATACATACATACTCTCTCTCTCTCTCTCTCTCTCTCTCTCTCTCTCTCTCTCTCTCTCTCTCTCTCTCTCTCTCTCTCTCTCTCTCTCTCTAACATACTAACATACATACATACATACATACATACATACATACATACATACATGGTGTCCTCTACTGTTAGAACTTGCTCTCAGTCACTACTTTATATACATACATCTCGTCCTGTCTATTGATCGATCTATCAACTCGTATCTACTGCCAACCGTAATATCTATTAGTGGCTTAACTACCTTCTTGGATGGGATGTCTACAAACCAAACTGACTGATTCACGGTGTCCGGCTGCTTGACAATCCACTGAACAGACCTATTCTCCGGCTGTTCCTCCTTGACAACGTAATGACAGATAAGACACTGATATATATCATACCAAAACTGATTATCGTTGCAATTTATTTCCACTGGCATGTTTCATGTGCATTTCTTTACACGAAATTAGGTAAAGGATACTACGAGGGTTAAATTTACATGTTCTAATTCATCACAAGTGCGATTCTCATTTTCCGTAGCTCTTACATGATTGATGTTGGGCAATTTTCACTGCCCATAATTGGAGAATAATGTTCAACAAGCAACGAGTCTGGTCCATCTTTATTACATCACGCACACTGTCTAAGGCTCTCTCGAGCAAACACAACCAATGTCTTGCACTTTCCGTGATTAATTTGTTATTGCAGTTTCTCAGACACATTCAATAAAAAATACCTCCGAATGTCGAAGTATGTTGTATTGATTATAATCTGATTGCATTCCCATATGTTTGTTTTAATAATGTCGTGACTCCTAGTACGTAACAGACACGTTTTGATCTGGAGCTTTAAGTAGTGATAAAGATTAACCCTGTGCCATTTAAACCAACGTTATTTAATGCCCACAGTAAACGCGTCGGTATTCGTAGAAAGAACTTTGAATTCGATGGTTTTCTGTACACAGACATCACATCCCACCCTAAAGAATAGCGTCTCGATTGTAGAATTAAACTGCAATTTGGTATCTGAATGAGGTATAAATTTTCTTTTGCGGCAACACTAAATCGAGGGAAAATACTTTATCAACCCCCGCATGCATCAAAAGAGTCTCATCTTTCTCGGGGTAAAACTGATATATAGCAGACGCTACTGTGATGCAGACGTTTGACTGTCGCCTTGCGTCTTATACACCGACAAATAGATGTCTGGCCCATCTAAAGATGAATGAATGTCCTGAAATGTACGTGTACAATTGACGTGTTTGTAAAATTTACCCAGACTTTTTCAGTAAAAAATAAACAATTTCTTGGACAAGGGTACAAAGGCGCGAAGCTGTGCTGTTATTTGTATGAGGGTGTTCATAACTTAGTGAAACGTTGGTCTGTATGTTGGTAAGAATATTACAGAAATTACTCTTGTGTTTGAGAGGCACTGATTATGTACCGTATCGTATAACGTCAATGGCTGAGGTACGTAGCTGTGCAGCATTTTCAACCAAGATGAGGAAAAAGCCCCCAGGGTTACAGTGGGATTACTTATTTCTTGTTTGTTTTATGCCTCAGGCTTATTGGACATTAATGTACTCGAGCCGCACGATGATCCCTTATATGAAAATTTTAAGATTGAGGTCAGGCAGAAGATGAGGATGGACCCATTTCACTACGAAATGCCAGACGATGACCAGGTACGGAAGCGTTATTTGTAGGAACTATATTAAATTGATATACCAATGATTAAATCAACTGAAATACTACACGCAGTAGTTCTCAGGGATAGTGCTTTTCGGAAAGAGGGATAACTTTGATCTATAGTTCATTTTTATGCCCTTAAGAAGTTCGAGAAATCAAAAATGGAAAAGAAGGTGCACACTGGCCACAGAGGTACTCCATTGGTGCTTTGCACTTTAGCCGGTTATTGACATGTACAATGAAAAGACTAGACATGCTGTAAAACTTTTTTCATAAAAGCTTGAATATAAATTCGGGACTGTAATCCAGTGTGTGATATTTATATACTCCGTGACGAACGTATTATGCATGTAGACAGAAATTTATCTTGTCATGAATTATTGCAAGTTAGCAATAACCTATGTATTTGCTCATTTTATCATCAAGACTTCCCCTGTTCGCTGAAAGTGTGCGTGGGCATATATCATCTCTAATTTCCTCTTTTGTAGGTTAGTTTAGAGGCGATCATGATTTACGACGCTATTCTTTTGTACGCCGTCGCTCTGAATGATAGCCTTAGTAACGGTGTGATTGAAAACGATGGCAGTAACATCAGCCAAAGATTGTTCAACAGGACATTCCAAGGTAAGCTGGGAAAAGGGTAGATGACGCATCTGCTCATTATGACCACGACTCCTCGTAGATGATTAAGGAGGATTTCAAACTTTCCATTGGGCTACAGTTAGATAAATATTCCGGTGTCGTGATCCAGGATAGTGAAAAGGAAGCGACAAAGAGTTGTTCAAATGACATCTTTGAATAGCAGGAAACTATAACTTATTTTAATCAATACCATTCATAATGTAACAAGGGGCATAAATCTCACTTTTCGATTTGCCAGTGTAGCTATCCAACAGATATTCTGAATTTAAAGAAAATATATATATATATATATATATATATATATATATATATATATATATATATATATAATTTATATATATATATATATATATATTTATATATATATATATATATATATAAACAAAACATAGGGAAAACCGATTTTTGAAAGGTTATGCAAATTACCTGTCACATGATAGTTATGTAAATAATGGTGACACTGTAGTTACCAAAATGTTCCCCTATATCCAGGCTTTCAGAAAATGTATAATTTAAGGGGTTCTGAGCTTATTAACCACCAGAGAATTGTTAGATTAAAAAGGTCAATTTCTTGTCTTGGAACCTTAAAAGCCCCCTTACTATATATTTTTAAAAAGCAGGGAGAATTAAGTTTCAAATGGTAGCAACAGTGTACTCGAAGGATGTAGAGGGCACATGTTTAGGGTAGAAAATTTTAATTTTGGTTTGAATGATACAAATTAATTGAAGTCTAAATCTTAATACTACTTTATGAAAGTTGATATCTCAATCCAAACTACAGTATATGTCGATAAAACCGACTCTTTTGTTTTGCATTTTTATCTATTTTCAATCTTACATGGCGGGGGTTGAAAGACAGAGATTCAAAGGAGTGATATAATCACCATAAGCGAAATTGGAATTACTCTTATTAGAAATGTAAGAATTTTTATTGCAAAAGAAAATTGTTGTTTTGTGGAAATTTCACAAAATTTGACCAAACCAGTAAATTTAAAATTTTGAAAAGAAGCCAGGAAATGGTGTAATTTGCAAAAAGTGCATAAATTTACACTATTTTCTCACCGAACTTACGACTGCTTGTCTTGCTACAAGGTGTAACCATTTAATATTGTAATCTTGGGTTAACAAATGAACGAAAATTGAATGATTCTTTACAAGAAAGGTATGTTTTACCAAAACAGGCTTTGTTATGTGCAACGCCACCTTAAACCGTTTATGTAGCTAAAGTTTCCTAACAGTAGAACCGGCAAATTAATTTGCCTATTGACTTTCCGACCACCTAACTAAAATGAAAATATGCAACCGGAAAAGGTCAAAGAAAATAATGTTGCCAATCTTATCATCACTCCATTGTGTGAAACTCGAGGAGCAAAAGTTGATTCTACCTCTCTCTCTAATCCATTTATCGATTTATCTTTAAATATGTCAACCTACTTATGTACTTGTCTATCGGTCTATCAATACAAAGGCATATATCTATCTGCATGTCTTTCTGTCATATATATATATATATATATATATATATATATATATATATATATATATATATATATATATATATATATATATATATATATATATATATATATATATATACACACACACACACACTAAATGTAGTGAGCTGTTCTGTTAACAAAAGTTACTTCAAGAAACTTTTATTTGCTCATGCTCATTTTCATTTCTACGGTGAGGTGTGCCAGTAACCTAACAAGAGTAATCGTTGCTGAGTCGGGTAAACCATCGATTCCTGAAATGAAATGTAATTTCAAGTTTGAAAAGATGCTGGTTCGTGACATTTAAAGTTTCCAGCCGGTTTAACTAGCGTCTTTCAGCATCCCCGTTGATGAACAATGCTCGATTGGGTAGTTCCTTCGGCAGGTCTCAGAACGAATCTGTGGCAAGATTATCTTGGCTAAGCAATTCGGTCGACATGAACTTCGCAAGATGCATCTTAATCCCCACAAACCAATTAACGTAGCGAACATCTGCCTGAGTAGACGATCAAATTCCTGAATACGTGATTTCAGATGAGCACTAGTTTCATCATTGTATCTCCTCTGCGAGTGATTATATGAAAAATCAATATCAGATATGAACAGCTGACTTAAAAATTGTTTGACGTATTTCATGTATGATTAATCGCAATATAGCGCAATAGTTCTCTTACCGACACACAAAAGCGTAATTTCTCGAATCTAGCTGAATTAAATCCAGCTGAATATATAAGATACAAATTCACAAATAATCACATTCATACCCATCTATCATCCAAAATCCTAAGATAAAAAAATCAGGTTTACATAGTCGATGACAACTACAAAACAGCACAAGACAAGATCACGCAATATGCAAACGAAGTCAATGAAGTTTATTCTTTCACTGGCAAATAGTTGAAAGTAAATCCCACTGTGACTGAAAATATCTCAAATGTACAAATAGTAAAATTAAATCCCCATGCATGAAAGTATACGATTTCACAGTGCGGCACTGTGTAATATTGTTTTGCAGGTATTGCTGGTGATGTCAGCATTGACGAAAATGGCGACACATACCTGAACTTCATGCTACGAAACGTCCAGAATGGCACATACGTCAAAGTAGCAGAGTACTACTACAGGTGAGCGACTATATTCACAGGAATCATCATATCATTTGAATGAATTAAGAAATACAGAAACATTGAAAAACAATACTTACTGCTCAATGACTAGTTCTTGTAAAAGAGAGAGACAAAAGAAAACCAAACGAACGAATAAAGCGTTGTAAAAATTACTTTACCGCTCGAATTTTATTTTACTTTAGTAATTGTCTCTGGTGTGGATGGCAAAGAAGGATCATTACCCTCTCACAAAGAAGGAGAACATCAGGGTCTGATATAGAACCTATGATCAGGGTTCTCTTAATCTTTCCTGTAAACTGCCTATGGGTGACGTAATTCATGCCCTTGTACTGTTATGATTCTGGTGGTGAAGTTTGATATGGGTATTGTCTACAATCATAATTTCCGTCTTTAAATACTTATTTAGAGCTTGTCTTAAGTAAGCAGAAGTGTCGCTTTTGTCATTATTTATGGTCGACAACAAGATCGTTATTGTTCACGGAGTTCTTTGTGACATTGCGAGATCCATTTATCACCACGTGTGTGACGTTAACGAACGAGAATCAATATCGTTCCCCGCGTGAGGTATTTGATAGATGGCGCTTTTTACTAGTTGCACCGTAGCCTGGGGACACCATATATTTCCTGGACATGCGACTATCACGACATATTGATTATAAATCTTCGACTAATCTTCCGGAGGCGGTCGACTTTTGCATATTAAAAGTTAAGTTGTCACTTTCTCGTCGTTATAAATCACGTTCATGGTTTGATTCCAGACCTGGCACTTTGTTCTTTCTGACTTTCTTAGTTTACGATGCCTTTTTTACCGTCTTTTAGTCAAGATACATATCAAAATATCGGAAATACAATAGTATGGCCGTCTGGTAGGACCACACCGCCTTCAGATCGCCCTGCGTGTACTGAGGATTTCTGTAAATCCAAAAGTTTCGGTAAGTGTCAGCTACAGAAATAAAGACAATTTTCGCAGGTTGCACATGTGTGTGTCAGTATATGTGACTGTGAGTGAGGGCGCACGCCTGTGTTTTTGGTACTAGGTTTTATGCATCCTAACGTGTGCCTGAATCAGACATTCTACATCCCCATGGTCTGTTTTCTATCTCTCTTGCAGTAATCTCTTGGGCGTGTTTGCCTGTAAATGTAGTTGTTTGTCAGTAGTTGAGGGTGTATTGTCACTACCCAACACAAAAAGTTGATGGGTATGTATGACGTAGTTCCTTTGCAGTTAGCCTTTTAAAGTGTTACCCTCTATACATATAGCGTACCGTCGGGATCTTACTAGAAGCTCTGGCCTGCAAGGGTCGGGGGCCATACAAACTGCGATACTCCACTTCATATTGCGAGTATAGATAGGTATGAGGGCCGATAAGGTTATTGGCAACATGTTATGACTCAGTGGCATAGACGAATAACATTAACCAAGTATAAACACTGAATACAGAAGACTTTATTTAATGTGAGTGTATGTTTATAGTAAGAACATCGTAACAAAGTTCTTAAGTTATTGAAATCGCCTTGAAAGAGCGCTGAATGGTGTAAAAACTTTGAGAAAAATTGTCTGTAGTGGGGGATAAATCCATGAATGATTTCATGAACGGGTATCAGGACTCAGAGGATTGAGCTTTGATACGGAGGGGAGTTAAAGTGATTTAATTATCAGGATTATAGAGATAACTACAAAAGATGCGTAAAAACTCGTATTTATGACCAGATGGGGCCACTTCCGGCTACCTATTACTGATGAATCAAGTCTGAACACGGTATATACTGACTCCATTCCTAACATTTACGTATGAAATAATTTTGATTCCCAACAGATCAAATCTCAGTGGTTGCTGTATTATGTTCTATAATTGGTCTTGCAATTATCGCGATAATCGGATATATAATATACAGGTAGGTTGTCAATATTTCTTTCGATGCCATTCGCCATTTCCTGAACTTATTAAAGAGCATAAACATCTGTGGTCTCGCACAAGTAGTTGCAAACGTCAATACTCGCATGAACATTTCATTTTTCTGTTCATAAGTTAATATCGAGGCTAGTCTATGAGCAATTAGACGAAAAAAACCCCCCAAAACAAGAAACCCAACAAATCCGCCATCATAGTGATTGCCATAGTGAGGTCATGCTTATGATTCTTGCTAATGTTATTCGTCAAGATAAAATGAATTCTGCGACTGCGAATGTTGAGCTAATCCTTGCGACCAAGAAGTTAAGCGTTACAGCCGCAGTGTATTTTTTCTGTTTTCTTTCACATCAACGGTTAGGTTGGTATCTCCATCAAGTCTATTATCTAGGCATTCGTGTATATTATGGTTTTGGTAAGATTCAATAATTTCACAATGGTTTGTAGATCATAGGTGTCTGTGTCACTCTGCTCGCTTTGGTTTTCGTTCATAAAAATACGTTTTTCTTATTTTGACTGGCAGCTAACCAGGAATATCTATGTAGCTATGCTCGTGCTTTCTACTTGAGTCCCTAATGAACTCCCTCTGTAACTTTGCGGTGCTTATACACAATTTAGTTGCTCTATCGGCAACGGTTTTCTAGGCTCGCACTCTGAATTTCTGCCGCTGGTGAAATGTTGCGTTACTCCTCTTACGTTAGCTCACATAATCCGCTCTCTAAAATTACCCCTGTGAATGCCTCGCTGATCTTTGCTTTATTATTAGCAGTGATATAGCAAATGCCTTCCACTTTTGATGTGTTGTCAAACTCTCTACAAACGCTATGAATGTGCACAGAGCTCGAAGATACAATACGCCTTGAAGTAAGCTATCAATGATTGAGTGATTGCTTGACAAAAAACAGCATTTGAGCTTGAGACCTGATAGTATCGAGAATGATTATAACTACCCACAGAACCTGAATATCTATCCGGATTCTCCACCACAATCAACAGCTTTTGCTTTGCATCGTGTTTATCCATTTGACTGTCATACACACGTACAGTGTTCGCTTTGAATTGCTACACTAGGAACCGCAAATACGAAGAGGAGCTGATGAATAAACTATGGAAGGTCAACTACTATGATATTTCGTTCACTGAATCCGGGAGTAAAGCTCATTTCGGAAGTAAGCTGAGTCACACGAGCAAGGTGAGTGTGCGGTCACTCTCTTCAACTCCCATTGCTCAGTCAAACAGTGGTTTGCAGCGTGACAATCCAAAAGCATACATAAAAAATATACATAAAATATACATAAGATATACATAAAAAACACATAAATCACAACCCGAGAGGAGTGACAAATTTATCTCCAATGGCACTGAAACGGTATCAATATCTGTAGGGTAAAGTGACTCAATCTGATTTTATAAATTTCTTGCCTCCTCGCTTCTGTTCCTTCCTGCTGTTGCTTTTAAGAATTAGAATTCATCTGTATTCTTCAAAAGGTTATATTTTGGTACATTAGAAATAAAGTCAGTATTGTATAGAGACTGTAGCTAAAACAAATGATTGTTATACATATGTTTTGAATGGTTAAGATAAAAATGTGCTTGCTAATATAGCACTCAAAATTTTACAACTCTGCGACAAGAGGTGACCTTAATCATTGACGTAACTTTGCATTGTAAGGTGAAAGATCATAAGTCTATCATCTGATTCGAAACTTGGGCATTGCACTGATCGCTCTGTCTTGTATCATTTAACTTGCTAACATTTGCAGGTGATATCTTGAACTTAAACTGCTTCTCATGACCACGTGATCTCACATCAAAATACCTCTGCCATGTGCTATTCGAAGTGTAACCCAGCGTATTTAAAATCTGATCGGTTCAAAGATATGGCAAAAACGAGTTTCACCAATGTTTTGGCCACAAAATCTATACAACTTGAACAACAACATCTGGTACAAAGTCATAGTATTGTCAAATTACCCCTGAGATTCGATGTGATCATATGACGCAAAAGCTAGTACACATACTTGCACATTCTGTTACCCATGAAAGTTGTCTTATGCAGCTTGTAGACCTTAGGTTCAGTAAATATATTAACCGTTTTCGGTAACTGTAGGTTTTGCAATAGAAAGTTAGTTGAGAGCAAATTGAAGAGGGCGTGAAGTGCGTGTGAAAAGTTCAAAGAGTCGCACCTGTGCGCGTCAGAGACTCAGATACAATCTAATTTGCAATGAATCCTAATGCAATCTTAAAAGACAATGATGTCCATCCAATCAAAGAAATCTCGAGTCAAAAGTTCGTAGTATGATAGATGATTAAAACACACACCGACGACGATAACTCTTTTTCGCCCGACTGTGTCCATCACTCACTGTAGACAGCAAAACACACTCATGTCTCCCCCTGAAGACCTTGAATCTGTAATATGCAAAACAGGCAACGGCGCTAGAACGACTAAAACCAACCCGTACAATGCAATTAGAGCGGACACACAGACTGACGCCGATCGCAACTTCATTTCAGAAGATTACATTGATAAGGTTAAGCCAAGGGCCGTGTCAGACAAGATTGGATGTTAAACACCAGCTTCTGGTGAAAGCAGATCCCATCTCGGAAAGTAATGCAATAAGGCAACATGCCCTTCAAACTTGAGAAACCTGCTTCAGGGAACAACGATTGTAGCAAAGGCAGACACACCGCCTAAGAAGGTTCAAGGAAAGTAGTATGCAGACCGTCTACCGTAGCAAACCTAACGGCCAAATCCTATTAATTTCCTTTGTGAAAAATCTCACTTAAAACAATGCTTCATTAAATAGTACAATTTCATTTGGTAACGCCGAACTCTGTGTTGCACGTTAGCTAGTATAATGTGCATAAACCTTAATTGATCTGGTGTTAGCGCGTACTATCAATGGCCATGGTATCCGTATATAGATTTGAGCGATAACTTCTTCAAATCAGTGTTTGTTCGTAATTGTACCTTTACATTCCTTGAAATGCGTCTGTCTCGTCACGTATTTAAAAGAAGGATGCATACTGCATCGCTGGTCAAAAACACCGAGGCTGCGTGTGCGCCATTTTAGCAGACACAAAATTCAATTGATCTGTTTGATAGACAGCAAACACGATTCGATTCTTCTGAGATGCTTTTAATGTAATTCTTTATCAAGTTAAGCTTTGTAAAGATTCTTTACATCGCGTCACGCCAAAGGGAATCTCCACTGCAACCTGGTTACATCTATGCATTAATTTCCTTCGAATCGGCCTTCGGGAAAGCATAAGCTTTTGGCAAAACAAAATATTTTTTAATCAGTACCACTTCAGGTAGAATGGCGTAACTTTTCAAACCTTTAATCAACTGTTTCCGTCAATTCTTGTTTTATGTCATCAGTGTACAGAACTGTATAGGGCGAAAGTCAAGAACATAATATATCAGTATTACATAAATACTTACATATAACGTACACCAGTTTAATATGATATGCTTTTAAATATAACACGATAATGTATGAAGATATAATGTAGTTTTGATAAAAACACAAAACAGTAGGATGCGACATATGGTCCATTGAATGAGATATAATATATTAATAATATATATATTTCTAAAAGTGCAATACAAAAAAGCTTCAATGCGCTGTACGGTACGTAAACAATGAAAGTCTAATGCATCTGCATTAAAAAAGATACAATGAAGCTTATAAACCCAAAAGGAATAACGACCCACACAAACACACACTAAAAAAGAACGTCAATCATGACATCAGATATAAATTAACATAAACTAATACAGCACAGCCATGCAAAGCAACATCAGTCAGTACAACAAACACGACACAACATGGCATGACATAACATAGCATAATGTTGCACATGACATAGCATAATGTTACATATGACAGAATGTGATTAAATTTTTACCAGTTCATTAATTTCTTGTTCGGTTTTCGAACTCCCAACCAACGGTAGCTTCTCACAAAGTACACACTTCAGCTATAAAAACCGCCTGGCTACATTTGCCACCTTTCAATAGATAAAGGGCAATCATGAAAAACTAAACTTACTCTTTATTAATATCCTTCCTCAAGAAGCAGAGACCGCAACAAGAACTGCAAAGACAACAATTTTAAGTCATTTTTACTTGTTTGACTTAACAGTTTAGCGGAGACACGGCAGTACAAAGTACCACGAATTCTCATGACGCACAAATGTTCACACGGGTCGGTCGGTACCAAGGTAACCTGGTCGCCATCAAGCTAGTCCGGAAAAGGAGCGTACATGTGACCAGGGACTTATTAATGGAATTCAAAGAGGTGAGAGTGCACGTGCATATTTCCTTTTTTTGGCTAGAAGACCTCTGTCTCATTCAGATGGTGTGGTATCCTGCTACGAGACTTAAACAGAGGTAAAATTTCTCACCAGTCAGTGTACATTTTTAAAGAAAGGATGATTTGCCCTGGCCAGTTCAGTAAGGGAAATCCTTCCCACTATGAGATATATGTATTACATCGTGAATGTCCCTGTATAGATAAGAGACAAGGGGAGTATGAGGGTTGTGCTTCCCTCTGTGTGCAGTGGTACAATGTATACATGATAAAATTGCTAGCAGTAACGCTTTTGAAAATATTCAATTACTTATAAGCGGGTCTGACAAGAAGAAACATTAAGAAAAACGTATTTCTGTTTCTCAGTGGTGTCCCGATCACCCCTTCTTTCAACCACCCGCGGACCTACCCCAGCAATGTTCCGTGTCAATTAGTCACTGATAGTGCGTGAATTTACCAAATTTGTAGCTTTTTCGGTCACAACAATTAGCAATAATTGACTGATCAAAGTCATTTACTCGAGGTATGATTTAAGGCTATTGTCTGGGCCATTTTAAAACACTAACCGTGTAGTACCTTGTTTTCAGAGTTTGTCATCTTTTTGTTGCAGTAGATGGTAAAATGCAGTGCAGGGGGAAAACCGGATATTCAATTGCCATGGCGACAATTTCAGGGTTAAAAATATGAGGAAATTTGTGGCAAAGATATCTATTGAACGAAAAGTCATACAACAACCGAATTTTTTCTGTAGCATTCAGATGTATATGTATTACAATATAAACCTAAATCTATGACTGTATAAGATGTCAATATAAATTCGATCATAGTCATCTCGGTAAGATTGAAAAATTAATAAATTTCACAACTTTCCGTCAAGTTTCTACTATGACATGATTGGATGACCTTGTTTTTTGAAGTTTATTTTGTAAAGTATTTAATTTCACATATGTTGGCTGATTTTCATTGCATTCCAACCATTCTTTCAAGAGTTATTACTGCCACAAGAAACGAATGCAGTACAAAACACAATTGTTAGGAGTATTGGATTGAAATGTTTACAACATAAAGGTGATACTCATACTTCATGCAAAGTTTACGACCTCAAAATAGGGTATTGGACAAGTTTAAATTGTCAGTTAGAATTCTATTTACAAAAGCCTGGTTGTAATTGCTTTCTAAGTGAAAAATGAACTGTTAATTATCAAAAAAACATTGATTTTATAATCAGCATGATAATGAAATTCATGTGAGATTCTTTACTTGTTATGTATATGGACACCATAACGTCTAATATGGTTTGTTTTCTGGTTTAATTGCTATACCTGAATGAAAATCTTCATATGCCTTACAGTAATATCCACACAAAATATAAAACAGAATCATTTGTTGCAAATTTCTTCCCCATTACTCATTGATCTGGCTTTTTTAGACTGCAATTAGTCTCAAACTCACAATTTCCACAACGCCATATTTTTACCTCTGAAAAAGCCGCTTCAATAAGCAAGCAAATGGTCACTACTTCATACATGATGCCATAACTCAACAAAGTTTTTAGGCAACCAAAAATAGCAATTTACCTGTTTTGAATATATAATTAGACTAAATAAAATTTGACCAGGGGTCAGTGGGAAAAAAACGCGATTTTTCTCGATTTTAGTTAATATTTTTTGAAGAATGATATAGCTTATTTGAAAGTATACATGTCAAGGGTGACAATGAAGGAAAAAAATAAAATTAGATTTTTTGAGCATTTTGACCGACATTAGCCCAGACGATGGCCTTAAGAAGCATATTACACATTTGTTATTTTTGCTTCACTTTTCTGAGTTTCAATTATATTAAGTTCACCCGATGAGTTTCTTTATTAAATTACATGATACATGGTACGGAGCATTACATGATACGGAGCTACACATCTTTCAATGACAACGCATCTCGAGGCTTTGAGAGAGAAATGTATCTAGAATATTTGTGACACAGAAAATTAGGTTAATTGTGGTGGAATAATTTCATAACACATCTATCAATTCAAAGGTTTACAGATCAGAACTACAAGATACCTTTAAACCCCAGATATACGTCACTTCAAGTAGAACACACATTGGCAGACATATCAATGTTGGTCACCAGTGTGTTATAAATACAGGTTACTCGGCATCTTGGACGTTACATTTTTAATGACTCCTTCTTTAGAAAGCAATGTTTAGACTGCAAACAAAATTGCTACTTCAAAAAGAAGGCTGAATAATTTAGATGTAATCAACACCAGAAGGCTTTTATTTTCAGCTCTTCAAGGCGCCGCGAGAAACATTTATCAAATGAATGCACTGTGATTCTATTCCCAACTCGGCTTATGACGATTATTCAGTGGATGAATTCAGACAGACAGACAGTGACGAGAAGGATGAGAGAAATTCACTTTGATGCATTGATATCATCATCCATCGCGTTTTTTACTTATTTATTTCTTTATAGCTGAGAGACTTGCGCCATGCAAACATAAACCAGTTCGTCGGTGCCTGTGTGGACCCGCCCGAGATTTGCATCGTTACCCACTACTGCAGTAAAGGCAGCCTGCAGGTACAGTATTCAATTCAAATAAGACAAGTCTGCTTTTTTCACACATCAAAGTGACTTTTTTAAAAGCTAACGCCAAGATGCTAGGGGGAAAGAAAAACGTCTTTTATTATCGCTCTTATTGAATTATCTATGTGGCTTAGCGCTTACATTTACCTTCAGGAGTACGTTTAAAAATTGCAAAGATTTGAAAAAAATTGGCATACAAAGTATGCAGTGTGTGCAGATTCTGCTTGAAGCATGGTTTTTACCCAAGGTCTTCACACATTTCTGCTCTTCCTTCTCGTAATTGGCAATACCGCATAAATTATCAATGAACGCGCATGCGCTGAGCGTTTACTCCCCTTCTGGTCGGCTTCAACTAACCTGCAATTGTAATTTTGAAATCCATGGCTGGCCTGAAAAGAAAATTCGTACTTTTCAGATAACGCTGACCGGACAGCTCCTATCTTTTCTTTTTAGCGGAAGTCAGTATTTCTTAGAAATGTTTTCACTTCGCAATACCCCTAATAACTTTTTTACAACTTATCGAGGGAGCGGCTCAGAAAGTACGGGTCATCACCTCTGTTTTCTTGAAGTATGATAAAATTGATGCAATCCGCCCAGGGATAAAATTACGAATGCATTGGATTACCTGCGAGGATAAAGAAGTTCATAGATCTTGAATTAGTTCAACGAGATTTTCAATCTTATCATATATACCATTAACTATTGCAATTTTTTTCTACGCAGGACGTTCTGGAAAATGACAACATTAAGCTGGATTGGTTGTTCAAGCTTTCCTTTGCATCAGATATTGCGAAGGTAATTTTGTAGTATTTCTGCGCATGTCCGACCCTCACAACGTGTTCTTGAGCCCGGGTTTTGGTCTCTTGTGTCGATAGAGTGCGCTGTTTAAGTACGTGAGCAGGCTAAAACCAGCCAATCAAGTTTCTACATGCAGCAAGTTTTCGTGTAGCGGTGTCAAGCGCTTCGTCAGTTCGTAGAATCAGATATTCACCTGAATTTCACATCCAAAGCCATTACGATTTTCGTGTTAAATGACACGTTATTATTGTTTTCTCCCAAATTTCATGTTTTTTACTAATTTCTCCAATGTGTCTTCCATTGATATTGTTTCTGTCTAACAATCTCCTCGTCTACCCGATTTCGTTTGCTCTCTGCTTTTTTCCGCCCTCTTGTCTGTTTGTTTGTCTGCCTATCTCTTACAGTCTGTCTGTGCCTCTGTCTGTCTGTACGTTTCTTACTTACTCACTCACTCTCTTTCCTCCAGGGTATGGCATATTTACATGCGTCGCCCATTCATTCCCATGGCAATCTGAAGTCGACTAATTTACTGATTGATAGCCGATGGGTGTGTAAAATAACTGATTTTGATTTAACAAGACTTCGAGAAGGCCAGGAAGAAATTAAGTACACGGAGTATGTCGAATACGCACGTAAGTCTGATATACTGAAGACCCGTGACTCAATGGCGTATGCGCTAAACGCATTTCCGTTCGCCCTCGGCGGTTTTATGCGGGTGCTCCTATTTTATTCGTGTCATTAAACGACTATATTACTTCAGTAAACTAACATATTACTACCCTTTAACGTTGTATGACTCTCATAATTTGAAGAAGTCCGGCTGTATTGCTCATCGGTGATTTAACCCATTTTGACACCCTTATAGCTGGGACAGAGAGCAATTTTTATCGGTAGGTCGACGTGCAGCTGAGTGTCAAACAAAAAAAGTGAATTAGAAACAGCGCCATCGAATTGAGTCGATGAATCAAATTGTTTAAAAGGCCAGTGGAACTACTGTAGTTTTTACTTTTGATGATTTTTGAAATAATTTTGTTTGTATGCCATTCCTAATTTTTGTTGTACTCCCCAAAGCATGTTAAACTATGAACACCAACAGCTATTTAGCTTGTCAGAACAGCGTCTATGCAGTTCGTGAGAAATACAATGTTATTGTTACATTTGAATAATTCTAGTCAAGACCAGAATTCACATGTCAACAATAACAATGCAGTCTACGCATACACAGGCTGAGTCAACAAGCTGCATACCGTATATCTCCGTGTACGTTTGGGAGTAGAACAGGAAAAGAAGTAGTTGGTATTTGAAAATGGTGAAAGAAATAGTCGAAAGTTCTAGCTTTTGGTCCTGTAAGCAAAGGGAACGCGTTGTCACAAAACAAATGCCTCGGTCACTGTTACATATCCATCAACATTCGATATTTCAAAATAATGCACACAGATGAGAGAAAGAAGACTTTATTATGGGTTTTAAACTGTAAACTACCCTGACGAGCCTCAACCATCAAATGATAGCAAAGTTGCAATGTTTTTTTCCCTGTCAAACAGGAAAATTATGGACAGCTCCTGAGTTATTAAACTTGGACATACCTCTTCAAAAGGGAACGCAGAAGGGCGACGTCTACTCGTTTGGAATCATTCTTCAAGAGATTTTAGTCCGAGGAGGACCTTACTGCATGTACAATATGGAACCAAGAGGTATGGCTGTGTTATGAAGTCCTCACTTTTTGCTATTGCCTGTATGTAGATGTATGAAAAAGAATCTTTCTTGTGAGAAATATGTTATGTTGATTAACCAGTGAATATTTCTACTCATAAAACTGTCCTTGATAATATTTCGGCTTTTCCTCTTTATGTCGTTTTTGAAGTCAATGGCAGCAATGATAGTATGCATTATCATCTTTCACACCCACAGATAGACAGACAGACAGACAGACAGACAGACAGACACACTCACACGTGTCCATCCACACACCTCTTCTCCCGTGCATCCATTCACCTACACAGCTCCCTATCCATCTATCCATACACCTATCTATTCACTTGACTTTCATCCATCCATGCATCCAGCTATATAAACCGAACAAGGACATACCCATTGTCGCGTGTAAGTCATAATATTATATCATTTATGTGTGCGCACCTGTGCATGTAAAATTACTTATGAACGGCGTGTCTCACTGTCACTTTTGTCACAGATATTATTGAAAAAGTGAAAACGGGAGTCAGCCCATACTTTCGACCAAAAGTTCCCATGGACACGGGAGATGAGAGAATTTTAGATCTGATGAGGATATGTTGGGAGCAGATCCCAGCTTTCAGACCAAATTTTAACACGATAGCTGATTCGTTGAAGAAAATGAACAAAGGAAGGTATGTCAACTCCAGAGATTCTATCTCGACACAGACCTTTTCTGAGGTAACGCATGTCCCACTTTAAGGTTTGATGCAAGTCCTTTGCCAGTAGCGTAGTCAGTCAGCTTTTTATGTTGTGTAAAGAATAGTTTCCCGGTATAGTGGTGAATTGTACATCAAAGTATAGAATGCGCATCGGCAAAATATGTTCGGACTTTTAAATTGTTCCAATGCTTTTCTCGAATACCACTTGTGGAGGCTCATTTTAAAACTTTTGGCGTAAAAAAGTTTCCTCGTCTTAGTTTTTCGAAAATCGAAAAAAAATTATTTTACAATATAGAGTCAACACAGGGATGGTGGTCATTTTGAATTTCAAATATCGGTAAATCTTATGTAATTTATTTCTCTTGCACCAAACTCTGCACGCCGACCCCTGAATTTTATTCTTGATTTGGTAAGGAATGTTTGAAAGTTTCATTGTGGAAAGTTTGAGCGAAAGTTGAACTGTTTCGCGTTCGACTTTAATCGGTTTCTCTACGTCAATTTTCAAAATTAGAACACTCGCACAAATTGCCTGATTTTGTTTTCGTTTTCTTTCAAAAAGGCAAACAAATCTCATTGATAACATGATAAGTATGATGGAAAAGTACGCGGACCATTTAGAAGACTTGGTTGAAGAAAGGACGCGACAACTCGCTGAGGAACAGAAGAAAACAGACGAACTCCTTTGCAGGATGTTGCCGAGGTATGTTGAGCGCCCCCACACGCATCGTAGTGGAATGCGTCGTTTTTGTGTGAGCTTGATATCCCAATGTCGACAGATGATCTGATCGATGATGGACTTCAGAAACAACAGTTTAAGATTAGTTCTTCTTTTATCTCTTTCAGAACTGTCGCCGAGCAGCTAAAACAGGGTCATGTAGTCGAGCCAGAAAATTTTTCCAAAGTCACGATATTTTTCAGTGATATTGTTGGTTTCACGCAACTGGCTGCGTCCAGCACGCCAATGCAGGTAAACTTTTAAGTGAAGAAGTTTATATCATTACTACAACGCAGCTGAAAAGACTAAATCGTCTACCCACATTTTTGTCTCTGGACCGATTGTTAATGTTGCTACTTGTCTGCAAGTATTGAATAACAAATGCTTGTACAATATTCATTGGTTCACATGATATCTTTGCACGTGATATCCACATGATTGGAAATTCACAGTTCAGAAGCATCATCGATATCATACGCATGTGCTCAAAACCACAATGGGTGCAAGTACAGATGCCTGCAGATTTCAAGCGATGAAAATTTTGATGTACTTTCCAAAATTTCTGTATTATGTGTAAGGTATATTTTCTAGGTCTACACCCGAAATCATCTTAGTATGTTTAGTTTTCAACCCCTGAACAAATGATGAGTCACGTCCAATGTTATTATTGATAACTGGATGCAAGTCCGGACTAAATTTGTCAATGATAATATTGCATATTCAACACAATGTGTTGCCTTCAACAAGGCTGCTAAGTTATATTTCAATACACTTCATGAATAACCATAAATGTAACTGTTTTGTAGGAAAAAAATTATAAAAATATATTGTCCAAAATTATCTCTATCGTCCCCTAGAATAAAAATTTGATTTATTATCGAATTCAACAAATGCTTTAGGTGCCATATTAATTATTTGTCACATGAGATATTCTTTAAACTTATATTCACGTGATTGCTAAATACATTAATCAAGCTTTTCATAACTAAAGTATTCTTTCTATCGACAGGTTGTTGACCTCCTGAATGATTTGTACACGTGTTTCGACACAATAATAGAAAACTATGATGTTTACAAGGTAACGTGCCAATTAATGGATGTAGAACTAGCCAGCGTTACGAGTGTGTTCTTGTTTTGAGTTGTGCATACCAGCGTCCTCCCAACCATGAGGAGATTAAACATCTCAAGAAAGACCAACGTAACCCTTTCTTTCACGTTTCCCCTGGGCCATCGCCATCGCTCGCTGTACTTGAAAACATTTTTCGCCAAAGCGAGATCCCCACGGGCCAGTCGGCAGCTTATGCAAGCGTAACCGGTTTTTTTGACCTCCAGGTGTGACGTCATTCAATGCTACATATTGATGACAAATTGATTGTTAGGAATCAGATCTTGTTAGAAAGACGATATCCACGCTTTTCGGGAAATTTCTGGAATTCGAGTCATGTTTGTAGGCGAAAATTTACGTATTCAAACGACAGTGTAGTGTTTCTTTTGTTTTTCCCATAAATTTCCTGTAAAGAATGTTTGAACGCCACCCACAGCACTTTGTTCTCATAACATCTCGACCCGAAGGAAGTTGAAAACACGTCAAAGAATATATTAAACAAGTCATCGGTGATGACACAGTCCCCAATTGTTAATGGGTACTTTAATTACAAGTCCTCGGAGAGGATAGAGTCCTCTTCATTAATTAGGTCTGTGATTAAAAATACTGCGATACAGATGGGGCTTAATGTCTGAGAATGCGTTCCATGGTAGTGAAAATATAAAACCAATGTAGGCCGCCATTCTAATAACAAAAGGTCATTAAATGAGTCAATTAGTAATTAATCGACAGGATGTTGCCAAACATTTTTGTGTCCTATCATAACACTGATAGATTATCGCCAGTACCATATTTTATAAAGTTTGATGCAGTTCTTCTGGACATTCATCCTAAAAACAAAAGTTCATCATGCAAATGCAAATTAGCAATTAATTTAAACGATCCTGCTAAGTGTCATTGAAGTGTATTTACAACACTATGAGATCAACATCTGTACCAAGTTTCATCAAATTTGATGCAGTACACATATCAGCCTAATTACAAAAATTCAATAAATTGACATGATACTGCTACATGTCTGAGTTATGGCTCTGTACATGAAAAAAACGTAACTAAATGGCCACCAGGCAGCCATATTGCATCGGACTATGAAACCAATTGAAATGCATATCTATTACATAATATGACAATACATCAATGTCATTGTATCAACTTTGAATTAAATCAGTTGACACATGTCTGCATTATGGCTGCAGACATGAAAAACTCGTATCATAATGGCCGCCACGCAGCCATTGTATCTGATCTCACCGTAAAAAATCGAAGTGCATATGTATGACATAAGTCAATGTCCTTGTGCCATTATGGATAAAATCGGTTGAGATGTGCCTGAATTATGGCTCCGAACATTGAAAAAAAACGAAACAAAATGGCCGCCACATGGCCATATTGAATCGTATCGTGAAAGAAAGTCACGTGCATATGTATGACATAGGTCAATGTCCTTGTACCAACTTTGAATAAAATCAGTTGAGACGTGCCTCAGTTATGGTTTTTGACATGAAAAAATTGTAACAAAATGGCCGCCATGCGACCATATTGGATCATATCGTGAAACAAATTGACGTACATATGCATGACAAAGGTTGATGTCCTTGTACCAACTTTGAAAAAAATCGGTTGATAAATGTCAGAGTTATGGTTCGGGACATGAAAAAATCGTAACAAAATGGCCGCCACGCAGTCGTATTGAATCGTATCTTGAAACAAATTGACGTGCATATGTATGACAAAGGTTGATGTCCTTGTACCAACTTACAATAAAATCGGTTGAGATGTGCCTGAGTTATGGCTCTGTACATGAAAAAATGGCGGCCATATTGGATCGTTTCACAAAACAAATTGACGTGCATATATATAACATAAGGAGTTATCATTGTACCATGAAATATCTGCGTGAACGGACGGACGGACGGACGCATGCTCGGACATGACCAAACCTGTAAGTCCCCCCGGACGGTGTCCGTGGGGACTAACAAGCAAGCGCAAAGAACGTTCCCACGTCACCACGCTTCAGTGGTGAAAACGTGATTCTGGCAGAACGAATGTTTAAACATAGAAATAAACGCCCTCAAATCCGACCATTGATAATTGTTTGTGTTACAGCTTTAATAACAGTTTTAAAGCGGCAAGGATACTTTCACTTTTCGCTACCTTGTCCTTGTGAAAATGGAGAACTCAGATTTTTTACCATCACTCCCTCAGATTTGCCATCATTTCAGTATGAAACACAGGCCAACGATATGAAGAAATTTGGCACCTGAATTCCAAAACGTGTACCGTAACTTTCTTGGGGATTTTCTCATGGTTTAAACTGAAAGGGTCACAATTTTCCTGGGCCGATTTACGGTTTGTTCGATTTCAATGAACAATTTGCGTCTTGTCGAAACAGTTATTAACACATGGGACAATGTAAAAGTTTGACCAAAGGTAACCTTGATTAACATCATCGAGATCGTGTGAACACACAAATGATAAACAAAATCTCCTTAAGGTAGAACGCGCCTCGGGGACAGATATTCAGACTCTCAAACTTTTAATTTTACAATTCTTTTCTGATTTACCACTTGTGGGGGTTCATTTTAAGGCTCTCAGTGTAAGAAAAATTTTCGCCGTCTTAGTTCGTCGAAAATCGGAAACTTCATTTTTCTCCTTAGAGTTAACACAGGGATAACGGCCATTTTGAATTTCAAATATAGTTTAATCTTGGGTAATTTGGTTCTCTAGTAGCAAAATTTGCACGGTGACGCCCGATTTTCATTCTCGATTTTGAAATAGTATGGTTGAAAGATTCATTTAGGAAAGTTTGAGCAAAAGTTAAAGTTTTTCACTTTCGAGGCACATACTACCGTAATTTAATTTAAAGTTTCAGCCCACTTATGTACAGGGAAACCACTAACCTCGGGTCTTAGTAAACTCTGATCCGCAGTATTCGCTTTTTGTTCGATCAGTTGTATTTTCATTGTTCAATATTTGTGTGTTGCTTAGTCAAACATGTCATTAGTTTTCATCACTGGGTCGTTAATTATCATCCTATTCCTTGTTTCAGGTGGAAACGATAGGCGACGCGTACATGGTGGTCAGTGGTCTGCCCATTAGAAATGGTGACAGACACGCCGGTGAAATCTGCACTATGGCCTTAGATCTATTGAGTTGCATGAGGACATTCAAAATCAGACACAGACCGGACACACAACTACAGTTGAGGACTGGTATTCACACAGGTATTCAAAATAGTCATGTTTTGTGGAAGTAATTGGCATAGTATGCTTATGCGTCAGACTCTGTTATTTTACAGAAACATGCAAGCTTGTGTGCACGGATATGTCCCGGGATATGTGTATTTATGTGCGTGCTAACGATGTCTGCGTGCCTGTCAGTCTGCCTGCATGCTCGCTTATATGTATGTATGTATGTATGTATGTATGTATGTATGTATGTATGTATGTATGTATGTGCATGCATTCTAATATTCATGTATGTATGTGTGTAAATGTCCCTGTCTTTGTACTCTCTTGAGGTCGTCTGCATATTTGTGATGATAAGCGACTCGCGTGGGTAATGAAGCTGCTTGAAATATATCACTATTGCAAAGACTCAATTGATGAGGGTATTTTGATGAGAGCAACACAGGGCAAACCAATAAATCAAATTTGTATCGCTGTCTATTGTGTGCCTTCCATCCATAAATCCAGTTGATTCATAATTTTGATCGATTCACGATGGCCATTAATTATGCTATGGGCACAACAAACACTCCCAGTGCGGTTTAGGATTACGTCTAATGCGTCAAGAGGTTGGCCGTGTGATCGACCGAAACTTAAAAATGACGTTCTACACAGACTTCGATGTTCATGGAAAGGACAGTGGCGTAGCTGGTTGAAATACTTCAGAGATATACGTACATAGAACAAGGAGTGACTTCAACTAGCTTTGTAAAGTTTCTCCACTAAAAAGCTCCATTAGTTATAATGTAGTATGCTGGATAATTGCATTTGTCTGGCGCTTCCATCCCCCAGGGGAGGCAATTACATGATGTCTTCCATATTTTGCGACCTTTTTACATTATGAGTTATCATAATAAATGTTTAGTGTTTTATTTCAATCAATTTGTTTTAATTAGGTCCATGTGTAGCGGGTGTTGTCGGTCTGAAGATGCCACGATATTGTCTGTTTGGTGACACGGTGAATTATGCTTCCCGAATGGAATCTACCGGTCTTGGTGAGTGAACTACATACATGTAAATGTAACTGTTCAATAAATATCGTCTGGGGTGCCTCTAGGTTCACATTCAGGCGCAGGGCGGCTTCTGAAGGATTTTGGGTCGCGTTCACACTTTATTGCATCACAGGGCACAGAAATCAGTCCCATGGGGTGGGAGAGGGGTGGGGAGGGATGGGTTTTTTGTGTGCAACTGTTTACTTTATTTGATTTTATTAATTTTGACTGTGGTATTTCAAATAAAGATTTCGACTCCACACCACCTGACTGCATTATATATTACCGACAAGTCCTTATCTCCTCTCCAACTTGTGTATACACCACTGTAATTGCTCCGAAAACATTGTCAACTTGCTAATCCGCTGTTCGTATCAGCGGATTAATTGATTGAGTCAACACCAAAGCCGTCAAAATAAGGATGTTGTGTGGGACGGCTGTGGTGTTAATCCGCTGATACGGACAGCGGATTAGCAAGTTGGCAATGCTTTCGGAGCAATTACAGTGATTTATACACAGATTTGAAAGGAGATATGGACTTGCAGTAATAAAGAAAGCAGTCAGACGGTTTGGAGTCGAAATCTTTATTTGAAATACCACAGTCAAAATTAATAAAATTACTTGTAGTAATAAAGAAAGCAGTCAGACGGTTTGGAGTTAGACTCGTTATTTGAAATATCACAGTCAAAATTAATAAAATCAAATAAAGTAAACCGTTGCACAAAAACCTCCCTCTCCACCCCAGGGGACTGATTTCTTTCCATTGTGATTGCATGCATCTATGTGAGTGCAAATCAGAGGATTTATTTGAATATTGACATCCGGGGAATCAGTGGGCCCTGTGAACGATGTACGGACCGGTTTACAGTACCCGGTCCTTGAAGCCCTTCGACGTTTTCGACGTCAGATGTAAAATATCGATGCGCGCACTGCTATTTTACTTTTGTTAAAATCTCTTTGATGCCGGTCGATAATGGTAAAATTGTTTGAGAATGCCCTGCATGTAACTAAATGTCATATAGCATTAACTGTAAAGAGGCATGTAATAAAATATGCCTGAAGCCCTTTCGGCAGGAGCCAATTTGCTCTCCTGGCATCGGGCAAACTGTCACCTGCTTTCGGGCACATAAACCCATGTATTCAGGCAATAATATATAATATAATAATAATATAGAATAATATATATAATATCTATAAATCTGCTGCTTTTGGGTCACTTATAGACCTCGTTTTAGACCTTTGGGAGTCAACTTGACCCAGCGCCGACCTAAACCGTTCACACTCAAAATTTCGGCGTAGTCTCAAATTTGTGTCGGCCCTTAACCAACTTTTCAGACCCGCCGTAAAGTATAGGAAACTTGAAGGCCATACAACGCGTACACATTGCTTCCCAAACACAAGGGCCGAATCTGAGGCGACCTAAACTCTGTCGTGTGACCGTGGTATCAAACTTCTCCGTGGATGATAATTATAAATCGGCGTGTTAGGGACCATTTCAATGGTGTTTAAAAGTGAACCCTACTAGCTTCCACATGGGAAACATTCCAGTCAATTCTGGACAATTTAGATTGCCGCCCTTTCAAAAATCATGACTCCCACACATTCGGCTTTCTGTGTTGCTCGATTGAAGAGAAACTGAAGACAAGGGGCATACGCAGGGCATTTATTTCACGCGTTGTTTACTCATGTTTGTCGTACAACAAATGTTTTCCTTTTGCAGCTTTAAGAATCCATGTCAGTCCCGAGTGCCGGACCGTTCTGTTAAAACTGGGAGGTTTCCATTTTCAAGAAAGGGGTGAAATTTCTATGAAGGTATTTACCTGTATATCTCAATATTCAATACCAAACGTCAATCTATATCTAATTATGTAGCGGACTTTCTCTCTCAAGTTGTGTGCTACGGAATATAGCCATTTCACAATTGTCAAAAATGATTGTTTATTTTACTTCCGTTGTACGACTGTTTCTACAAGAGTTTGCTTTTTGTTGTGACTTGGAAAATACGACGTTGCGAATGCTTAGACGTACATAATTATGCCTTTTGGGCAGGTGATGTTAAAATCTGTACTTTTACTATAATGCACGTGTGTGTCGCCAACGTGTGATAATGTGTGCTTGCGTAAGCACCAGTGCGGTCGTACTGTTTTGTAATGTTGCATTTCCTCTTCATGAGTTTGGCCGTTTTTTAAATTTGTGTTGACTAATAAGGGCATAACAGGGTGCCATCTTGAATTTAACATCACCTTTTGTATGTCTGTTTTCATTTACCTTGTAGGGCAAAGGAAAAGTGAAAACTTATTTTCTGTTGAATAAAGATGGACTGGACAAACCACTACCAGACCTCAGCAGAGCGGCCGCTCTTGATGACCACGAATTCAAGTAGAGAAAATTTCATTCATAGATAAGGTAGTTGGCGCCTCGAATATGAAAGAACTGGAACGTTTTCTCTAACTATCTTCAAGAAACTTTTAACCATTCTCTTTCAGAATCAAGAATAAAAAGCGGGCTTCACCGTGTTAGGATAAACAATATTATGAGTTTGAGAGTGCGAATATATATCCTCGAGGCGCATGCTACCTTTTAGGAGGGCTGAATTTTTATCATTTTCTTCGAATACGACAATCTTACGTCAGGGAAAAAAATTGACACCTCTTATTACTTTGCGGCGGTTTCAGCGGTACTCTTGCGTCGTCTGAAACCGGACGGTAGCTATATGTAAATTATTTCGAACGCGGCAAGTACAAAAGAATATCGCGTTACAAAATTTGTTATTTCTGCGATAAAAAAAAATAATTTTTTCCTGAGAAAAAAAACAGCAAAGTTAAGGTCGTTGTATATGTTGGTAGAGTAAATAATTACTGTTGACGCGATGAATTCGCAAAAAAAGCCTAACAAAGTTACATTTTGGGAGATCGAAGAGATTCTTACGTGACCTTGCGAGATTTTCATAATGTCTCTTGACGAAAATCCGAAACGTGGTCTGAAAATGAGAGAAACGAGGAAATAATACGGGTCTCAGTGCTATATCAGTATTCATTTTTAAGCTCAGGTGACGTCACAGGCTGTTCCCAAAGTATAATGTGGAAATTCGACGTAGTAAAGGTATCAAAAGTTGGCAGATGTAATACTATATGTCATTTACCGACAAGTGTATTGCAGTGACAACGCCCTCTTTCTATCGATATCATAGATGTTTTCATATAACAATTTACTATTTGAAAGTACCGTCAACTAAAATGAATGACCGAAACGGCCGATAGATTACTTCAAACCGTCCGTCTCCTTTGTAGACGAATTTCTTGACCCGTGGGTGACATTCTCAAGTGTAGAAGTCCATTACGTTAAGTTGTGCACATCTAAGAAATTTGAAAAACAGTGACATTTTTCATGAATTACGAGTCTGCACAGAGTCCAGAGAAAGTTTTACGGTAATGCCTTGAAAGTCATCGATGACTGGAGGCCTGGACGGTAAGGTATCCTGACAAGGGCGCCCTCAAGCATCTCATGCAGAAAAAGGACATTGAATTTACAGTGGACCAGACGGGCATTTGTATACATCCATTCGGTATTTCCTGGCAGCGTGTGTGTCCCACATTTACTTCATCTTTTTTTGAAAAATATACTATCGAATGTCTTTTACAGTTTTGCCGTCAATCTGAACACATTTTACAAACAACGCTAACGAGAAGAACTGATAATTTAGTTAGAATGTAGGGTAAGGGGAATACTATGTCCTTTCTATGATCATTGATTGCCCAAACTTGAAGACAGGCCAGCTCATATTTTCAGATTCTCACCAAATTACAACCTCTAACCAACCATGCACTGTCTGTTATTGAACATCGTAGATATATGACACAGTTAACGTTTTTGTACGTTTGTATGATACTGACCTATATTTGTCATCTGTTGACTTTAGTTTTATGTCACATACAAGAATAAAAAAATTTAATCTTTAAGTGTGATACAAGGTTTGTGTCGTTATTTCTCGATGAATGGTTAACATTAATTGTTCTTTTGGAACTGTGGGACCATTGGAACTGTAGGAAGAAAAAGATTAAATTGACCTTGAACTCTTATCGAAGAATTGATTATTAATCACTCTTTCCGTTTCGATTTTTCTTGCACCCTGGTAGAGTTGCGCCCTCAAGCGATTAGTTGATACGCAACTCTGCAGTGTATCTTGAAACTAAAAAACAAACAAACAGGCAAACCAGGCGAGTAAAATGGTTGTGGTACCGTCTTTGTTTACAATATCAAATAGTATATCAATCTTGCACTGTTCACCGACATGTCATGGAAATGTCGAGAAAGAGACCGTTTTGTCAACTCTTCCGCGGTATCGTTGCCCGCTGGAGTAGTTTCACCGCGACTTTTCGACTGCGCCATCAAACATGGTATGGAGGTGCCCCAATTTGTGAATAAAAACACGTTCTCGCGGAAATCAGTCGTGGGTGAGTGTTCAGAAATTTGGAAGTCGAAAAATATCCTGCCCTGCCAATGTGTGTACACGATACCTAACTCCCTGGTATTCAAACAAATTCCAAAGTACTTATTGTGGAATATAAAAAACACGAACTAGCTCTGCTGGGATACTGCTTTGGTATGTAAGGATACGGGTCAGGCATGCCTCATCAGCAGCCAAGCTGCAAAGTCTTGAAAAGAGAGATCACTTAAGTTAGTTCTGTTACGGTAGATATGAAGGCACAGTCATTGAAACACAACACACCTGTCATTTAAATAATATATGGTAACATTCCTGATTTTCATTCCGACAATAATTCAGTGACGTCACTGGATTTCAGCATGTTGTTACACTTTGGGACGGCTCGTTACGGATGTACCAATTTATCAATGAACGTGCAACTATTCCCTTCACTTGGTATAACCATTAATATAATATTTATAGAGTGTAAGAATGGTTTTGCCATAATTTGTACGCGGATGTCGGTATAGCCGTACTAGTAAAGCCAGCGAAAAATAGTTAACTGTTTATAGTCGAATAACGCCGGAACCTTAGTAACGCAACCCATGTCATAACACTATTTATCTCGAGACTCGAGGGCCCACACTGAAATGTCCATACCGAATAGTTCAGTTTTATCCCGATATGGCCGGTGAGGGCGATATCATAATTACTTGGACGATCCAACACCACGGCCTTTCCGAAAACGTCAATCAGGCATTACATGTATTTCCGAAGACTGTGCAACAAATGTGATTGCTTTAACCGAATGACCCAACAATGGCGTACTATTTACCAAAACTACGCGATAAGAGTATAACTACGTTCCTACTTTCAAAAAATTTCAGTTTTTTGATACGGCCTCAGCCAGCATCTACTCCAGTGCATCTCTCTCAAAACGTGATAAATACAGGTAGAATCACTATCGACAATTTTTACGTTTTAGTGTTGTCGATTGATTCAAATTTTAGCGTACACATGTGGTCATTTTTCTGAGTATCTTTTGTTCATCAGGCAGTGTTCACATATTAGTGGCTTTTTATAGTTCTTCTGGCGTTCGGACCCAAATTTTATAACTACAGTGTGTGTAAATGACAACTGAACAGATCCTGTGTGGCTCCGAATGTGGATCGTCATTGCAAAATGTGGTCAACACCAAAACGAGGCAAAGTCACAGCCTTGCCTGTGTGATCACGTGATGACTCTGGACTGCGGCGTTTCTTTTGCTTGTTTTTAAATCACCGGTGTAACAATCTCCACCTCTTTGAACCCCTTGTAACTGGAAGCTGTGCTGTTAATTCAATAAACAACATGGAGTTACGTTTGCTTTCTATGGGGGCCCTTGTTCAACAATCGCCTTAGGTCATGTTTAACTTTCCGCGTGCTGTTGTGACGTCATCGGAGGTCAGCAGAAGCCAAGGGGTCAGTTGAGTTTGCCAATCTGTGCATTTACTTTGAAAACACCGAAAAATATCGCACTGTACCGTACTTCTTAAATTTCGTCTGATGACATTTAGTAGACCGCACAGTTTGACAAGCCTGTACGTGCAGTTTATTTTTACCATAATTCATTCCGTGGCCGTATTTACGAAACATCGTGGCCTAATTTCTCTGCAGCTTCGTCAGTCGCTTTCACTTTTTTAAGATTTGAGTCGAAAAAAGCCAAAAAACCCCTAAAAATCAGCTTTGTGCCATTCATTCTTACCATCGTAGTAATCTTTAAGAATTCGCAGACCACCGCTTCATAATTCCCAATCGACACTCTCACTCAATCACGACACAGACAGCGTCCGGTTATTTTTTTCCACCGTTCAAATCTTCGTGAATCTGATCTTTCTGAACTCGGATTTGTTTTTCGGAGGTATGAGAAACTGTTTGTTGTTATTTCAGCAATATTTTAACAATGATTGTTTTAACCGTTTCCAGGGTAAGATCTCAGAGACTGGGATAGATTAAAAAAAGTTCGAAATGCTTTTAAACGGATCTGCTGATCACAATAGTTTGAAGTGCTGTTGAACTTTCACTGTGCTCGCGTGTGCTCATCCATGTAGATCATGGGTTTGAAAGAATGTCAAGTTGAAGTAAACAGAGTATATTAAACTCTGGTATCGAATTCAATTCGCGGCTGGTAGAGACGAGCTAAGTTCAGAGAGGAGCTCCCGAGGGTGAAATATTTATTCTGAGCCTCTTTTGGCGATGTATCGTCTGCATACATGTCATGGTAAAAATCTCACCGGTCCTGGCCAGCGCTACCAAGTTCACTTTCGATCAAGGAGTTATCTACGGATGGATATACAAGTTGAACATCATGTGCAACGTCTATAGCATGTGGAGATCTCGTTTGGTCTCCTCCTGGCCCATTCCTGGGATAATTTAACTCAAATGCCGGGCTTATGCAAAGGTTACCGACTGAGGTCATTCGTCATACAGTTCCAGCCAAACAGGGACATAAATTCTGCTGAGTCGTTCATGACATACGTCAAAATACAGAGAGTTCGATTTCTCCGTTATAGCGAAGTGTAAGCTGAGTTTGAGTCGGTGCCACACTCCGGGACAAGGTCAAAACAGACTTGGAAGTGGAATGTACATATTTTAGGTAAGACCTTTCAATTTTTCATTCATCGACATACTTGTTTTTACGAATCGAATCCGTCGCGATTTGGCAACTTTCTTCAGTAGTGGCGATTCTCGGCTTCTGTGTGACGTTGCAATGTGATGTGAAACGAATGACCGACGGCTTGCGACTGCGTAATGCGTGAATTATCTTCACGCCGAGTTTATATCGGCTCGTAACTGGTTTATTGAATAATCCGTCACCGCTAATCGTTTGATGGGGGCTTTAAGGTGCGTTAAGTAATAGTCAAGAAGATAGCCGGATGGAGTGGTCCGTCGTGTCGGGCCCGGGATGCCAGATACACGTTAGGTGATGTTCTAGTGGATAACTGGAGGGTAGTTTCCAGTCAGGGATGGTGATACCTGCAATATTTCATCACCCGGACCATGGGGAAACGACACACGTTGACACATAGCTGCTTCTACACACTGCTCCCATACTTTTTACAAAATCAATCTTTAACACCTCGAAAGCGACGGCCACAGGGGTCTGGGATGCTTTAGCGTTTCCAGGTATTTGCTCAATACAGCCTATAAACGGTGGATATTCTTCAACCGTTCTCAAGAGGGAATGTGTTCTCAAGTGCGACGTTCTTAAGCCCCTTTCTAACATGTGCGAATAATTTCAAGTATTTTGTCTGCACGCTTCATCGAATCGGGAAATGATAAAGCGCATGTTCGCAGTACTCAGTACGGCTGACCATCTGTCAAAAGTGAGGAAGTAACACGGTTTCTCCAACTAAGTGTCTCTCGGAACGAATTTAGAGTTGTCGGCCCAACTTCAAGAAACCAGTTTTGTTGGAGAGGAGACTCTAAAGTGAGCCCAGTGTTATCACTACATCGGTCTAATTGTTTCCACTCGGGCCTCAAACAGCGAACTCAACTGGTGACATGGTCAGGCCAAGTATCAACCACTACTTGACAGCCGACCAGATAATAGATAACAACCCCTGAAGTTCGTGCGATTGTTTACACAAGCTCTTCAATCTCAACTTGTTACTTCAAGTATCATATTCCCGGGGGAAATACTTTAGAGGCACTTCAACCTATAACGTTTGAAGTGTTGCATCTTCATACACGAATTGACGGGGACAGATCTTGTAACAACATGTCAAAATGGATTAACTTCACAATTCCCAACATTTTTCTATAATTGTTTATAAGCTGTTCAGCTGTTTGACAGGCACACTAAAACTTTACGATTTCAATTATCGTACCATGGAGTTAGGCTCAGTGCAGAAGTAAAATAAACTACCATGCCGGGTTCAATTAATGGATATTGGACAGTTTTGCGCAATATGAAGCACGTAGGCAAAGTCAAATTCCAGATCTGTACAGAGAGTATTTTACGAGCTGTCCAGTGTCGTGTACTATTAAAGTTTGCTTTAAACTCAGAGCAGAAAAAAGCCATTTCAATGCTTCCATATCAAACAAATTATACATAAAGTATGCATCGGTTGCGCCAGGTATTTACGTCCAGAGTCCAAACCGTTAAAATGTTCTTGAAGTACTAGAAGCTAGATTGTGAGTTTGCTTGGATCACCCGGGGACGATTCACTGACTGTGATGTTGGTATTTTCGCAGAGAAGGAACAGCGAGCGAGTTGAACGAAAAAAGTACTTTTCACTCAAATCAAGGGAGATCGGTCTTCTTGACTGTTGACAACACGCTAATAAACACTGTAGCGTGACCCGTGCACAGTTGCGTGCGAGTCTTTTCAAAGGCGCTTCCCCACGGAGGTACACATAATAGCGCCCTCACAATAAATCATAAACAGTGTGTAACTCGATAAGTCACAGGTGCAGAGTACGGAAACCGACATAGTAGTAATTCTTATGTTGTGACGCAACTATATCAATAGGTCACCCATATGATACAAGTGTTGAACTCACAAAAAGTATGAACCTCAGAAGAAATACTTTTCCGAATTATACTCAACCGCACACATCGACTGTCGGATCGGCCGAACTTAAAATAAACTCCGAAAGACTTACAGATTTACAAGAAATTTCAGTAAATGTTTGCATTTTAAGATTGACGTGAAAATAGGAGACATGTTTTAGTTCAGCCTCTATATGCGTATTCCAGTTAAGTTTAGACTATGATCTACAAGCCCTCGTTTGGTTTGATACGTGATTCTTTGAGTTTGTGTTCAGGTTACTGATTGGCTATGACGATGATGATGACGACAGCGACACCAACGGCGATGATACTTTTGTCGTCGCTGATATTATTCTTGGTGTTGGAGTCGCCGCCATTTGGAGGCCGGTCGCTAAAACATATGCAAGCAAAACAATATAATTAAGACAGCAAAACACACAACAGACATAGACAGAAAACACATGTTATTAATATCTAGAAAGTTAAGACACCATAAGGCCTTGTCGTCTGCTTCAACGCGAATTGCCTCGTGAAATAAAACAGTGCGAAGCTCTAACTTTGTTTTACATATGCATACCCTTAAAGGCCAGTTGCTGTAACTTCTGATTATTGTTTTTTTTTAAATTTAATTTATGTTTTCTTTTTAATATGAAACACATCTTCTTATTCTGTTCCCAAAACGTGTCGACGTAAACAGTATTCAGCTTGTCAACTCAGCCTGGTGTATGTGTAGACTGCTTTGTTGTTGTAAACAAGTGAATTCTGGTCCGGACTAGAATTCAAATGTAAATAGTAACAGTGTACTTTACATTGTATAGCTGCTGTGTTGGCAAGCTAAGGGGTTGGTGTTTAAACATGCCTAGGGGAGTAGAACAAGAACTTGCAGTAGAAATAAAGAACGAAAAAAATAAAAAAAGAATCATTAAAAGTTACAGCTACTGTCTCTTTAAAAATCGAGAGAGACAATATATCACAATGCTTGAAACGGAAAACGGAAGATAAACGTAATGTTAGCTTTGCGTACTTAAGCTTGTTTATAGAGGAGATGGGAACGGTAGTATATTCTGCTTTCCGACGATTCTGTTAAAGACTTGAAATAACTCTATTAAATATTTACCTGTGTCAAGATTCATGCCAACTACCGGAAATTCTTTAAGTAAGTTGAGGATCTCTTTACGAGGGTTATCATGATAGAGTCTCGAAAAAGGAACACAAATTAGTTCAGCTTTCCTGATAACCAAACGCGTTGCAGACCTTTCAGATAACAGACCCTTCCTTTCGTCGTTGTCTGCTATAAAAGGGACGATAATTGTAATATTTGATGATATTTTCATTAATTTTGTTCTAAAATATCAGTACATTTTGTTCCTCTAGCTCCCATAGATATCTTGGCATTTTGCAAAGTCTTAACATTGGAAGCGTAACGCATGATAGCGTATAATATGTGATGTCTTTGTTTGTCACCTGAATTTAAGTCCGGACTAAAATTCAGATCTTGAACATGACTCACATGTAGGATACTGTTGACAAGTTCAACACTAGACAGACAGAGAAGAATTTTCGAAACGGTGTTTTAAAATTAGAAAACACGTCAAAAGTTACAGCTAATGCAGTTTTAACAAACAATTAGACGCAAGTGTGTCCTTCAGGTAGAATGCGCCTCGGGGACAGATATTCTGACTCTTAAACTTTTACAATTCTTTTCTGATATACCACTTGTTGGGGTTCATTTTAAAGCTCTTTGTGTAAGAAAACTTTTCACCGGGTTAGTTTTTCGAAATTCGAAAATTTAATTTTTCTCCATAGAGTTAACACAGGGATGGCGGCCATTTTGAATTTTAAATATCCGTAAATCTTGGGTTATTTGTTTCTCTTGTACTGAAATTTGCTCAATGACCCCCGATTTTTATTCTTGATTTTGAAAGAGAGTGGTTGAAAGATTCATGGAGGAAAGTTTTGAGCAAAAGTTTAAGTCTTTCACTTTCGAGGCGCTAACTACCTTAAGACAGTTCGAGTTCATCATTCGATGCGTCGGAGAATGAGATCAGAAATATTTATTTTTCTCTGTTTATAGATGAGCGATCCCGTGCCTGGTGCAAGTATGAGCGAAACAGACATGTTAACTATAATAGTCTACTTCGCGGTGTACTGTTTGCTACCTGTTTGTAGATACCCGTGATGCGATCAAGCTTTATCGTAATTTGTAAAATTGCAAATGGCTTTGATAGAGGAGAAAAGATTCATATAGGTTATTGTTCTGAGACATTTAGAGTTTAAAGGACAAAAAGCCTCAAAAGCATGGTTTTCTGTGTACGCCATAATTTGCAACTGTCGATGAATTTCCAGGTATTTGCGTGTGTAAAATACAGCCTCTTATTCAACTCCAAGTATCATTATGATGTCGAAATACCTGCCGTTACTATTTTGTCTTGTGGCCAAAGTCTGAATGCGCGTGTAACGTCCCTCATTATTATTGAAAAATATATTTACGTCAGGAGTAGAATTTATTGTTGAACAACATCTCCGCAAATTGTACACAACCTGTGTGTGTTGCGATTCAAAAGATCCCTTCAAGGATAGCGACTAGGTTCATCATATTGCTTTTTTTCTTCCTTTCTAGAAACAATATCTCGCCATACTACTCTGCAAATGAGCTCACAGGTATTGATATCTAGTGAAAATTTCCACTCAAAATTACGAAATCTAAAATTAAAGGGCCCCTTTATGTTTGCCTGGAATCTGAATCTGGCAATTTTCGTTCGGAATCTGCTACCGCAAGTGGGCGCCCCCGGGCTTACTTATTTTGGAAAATATATCAATATAGATCACTTTGTGAAACAACTGTTACAGTTTATCTATTGAAAAGGATAAAACTTCTATACATGAACAAGCTTATCTAATCGTCTTTATTATGGTTGACAGTCTTCCACTGGGGAATAGCTAGCGAGAAGTTGTCGGAATACAGAAACAGAGTAGAGGCTCTCAGTCTTCAAAGATAACAGAGACAGAGCCAGCGGACCCTCTATCTTAAGTAATATATGAAGGCGTGGTTTCGATCTGCTACATGTATGAATTAAAGATAAAATAATATATCTGATTACAAACATCAATACAGCTCTTGATCTTTACATATCATAGTTGAAATTAAAAGTTACTATGACACGTTACAAACCCATCACGTGATATTTCCATGATCACTTATCAAGTTGTGGATTATTGCAAATATGAGTGAAACAAACAAATGCCGGTAAGACACTAGCTTTTTTCTCTGGATAGTGTCCGTTTTGTCTGCAAGTCAACTTATAATTGGGACCCTTTTGTTTAATTAATATTGTTTGTGTCAACAGCCGCTAGATAAGATACATTAACCATTAATTGCTTCGTCACATTTTGTTTCCACTGCCGTTGCACAAATTTTTATTCACAGTGAACGAGGGTAAGCCAAGCCAACTTTCCCTTGACAGGTGCGAAATCAGTGGTTGCTTACGGCACACAAAATTTTTATTTGCAAAGAGCAATATCGGCTTTGTTAGACGTCGAACCACGTGTACGCGTATACATCATTACTCTGGCTCAGGCCTTTTCATTGTACGGTAGATTGTACAGCCAAGGTTAAAAGGACGGGATATGATATCACTGTGTAAAATCCAGCATCCATGAAATAAGAAAGGCAATCTTCCTGACTGAAAAGACGCACATGTAGAGATTGTTAACTGCCGCAAAATGTTGATTTCCCCAGGATGCCGTACCAATGTGGCGCTGTCGGTTTCACTCGGTCGTTGACATTGCGGCCCAAATGTTAGGTTCAGTGAATCTACCGATAGTAAGTTTCCTTGAAAAGTTTGTGCAAAATTATTTGATATCGGTATTATAGTTTTGTTCGGCATGGGGCTTTATATGCTGCTAATAACATGGTAGAACGCGCCTCGGGGACAGATATGCGGACTCTCAAACTTTTACAATACACTTTGGTCTACTACTTACGGGGGTTCATTTTGAATAAATGAAATTTTCACCAGTCTATTTTTTATTTTGAAAATCTTACAAAGCTTTTTCAAGCGTTGGTAAATATCGGGTAATTTGTCTCTCTAGTACCAAGTTGTGCACTGTGATACCTGACTTTTATTCTTGATATCAAAAGCAGCAATTTCTTGGTTTAAAGTTTCCATGGAACTTTAGGTTTCGGCAAACGTTTATGTAAGTCGTTCAATTTCGAGACGCTACCTACATTAACGGTATAAAATGCTTCTGAAAACGTTTGGATTGTTCTCAATAAACCGATTTAAGGCCATGGTGTAAGTAAACATCTCGGTCATGATGATGCCGAAGTATCGTTTACTTAAGGGTTGAACTAATTTCGATTTGAGTTGAAGTATGCCTTAAGTTAGAACGCGCCTCGGTGACAGATATTTGGACTCTCAAATTTCTACAATTCTTTTCTGATCTACCACCTATAGGGGCCTACTTTAAAGCTCTTGGAGAAAGAAAAACTTTCACCGTCTTAGTTGTTTTAAAATCTTAAATTTTATTTGTACTCCATAGAGTTAACACAGGAATGGCGGCCATTTTGAATTTCAAATATCCCAAAGTGTTGGAGTACTTTGTATCGCTGGTTCCAAACTTTGCACGGTGACCCCTGGTTTTTGTATTTTTTGATTTGGTAAGAGAATGGTTGAAAATTGCATCTAGGAAAGTTTGAGCAAACTCTTCAGTCTTTCACTTTCGAGGCGCATACTTCCTTAAGATCTGTAATGTGTTCATTACTGAGAATTCCATCGCCTGTAAGAGCGGGTTTCGATGGGCTACACCTCACTGGAACACGCAGTGCACAGTGGTCTTACAAACGTAACTTCGTGCGCCTTTCATGTTCACCGTGACGTTTATTTTTCAATGTTTGTCCACAGCGAGTTCAAGTGAACTTTTCACTCTGTTTGTACAAAAGAAGTAGAGCCGTCGCAATTGTTCGGAATTCTCAAAAGACTGTTTTGTCAATTATTGCGATGATAAAGAACATTCATACAATTACAGTAGCAAAACACATATCGTTATAACAACAACCTAGATGCGGCGCTGAAGGGTCGCAAAAGCCAAAACCAAATTAATACAGTATTACTGTATTATAGAGTTACCGAATTATCTTACTTAAAGCGTATAACAAAGTAACTCCATTACTGATTATTATCGTCATTTATTCTAGCTGTTTTCATACTCAGAATCTGCTAGATTAATTCATCCATTTTAACTTTGACTGTAGCTTTTAATCGTATTAACTCCTTTGTCGTCTTTGTCAATTGTCCTTTCTTCACAGTTTGTTCAGCAATTCTTGCAATACTGACGAGAGTGTCATTCCGTGGATATTAAGTTTTAACCATTAACCTGGCCTCTTCTGACAACTGGCTTGTTTGCCAAATCTTTCAATAACAGGATACGTAGTCAAATGGGAGATAATTGCACTGCAGAGCAATTTTCTCAAAAAAGAGTGTTTTGTGTCTACAGGACTGGTCTTACATTCCTAAACCAAACAGTTTTTAAAATCAAATTACGATTTCTCTAGACCCAGAAAATGGGCCATGATTAATCAACATTTTAAACTGCTCCACCAACCCGGCTGAAAGATGAGATTTGTCTTCCTCTATTGTGAGTCATCTATAAATTAATGAAAATGTCGATAATTACGAATTTTGTACTTGTATCAGGAAAATCGGAAAAAAAACCCGGAGCGAAGAAATTATTAGACAGTCGCCAATGTGATAGAACAGCAATCCAATCATAATTCAATCTATGTAAATCATGCTGTTTGCAGTAGTTTGCACCGAAAACTTCATTTTGAACACCGTCAAATCTCAACTTCAATTGTAAAATATTTCGACTTTTTGCTAGCATTGGGATTTCTAGCCTGCTTGGGCTCCTTGTATAAGTGCCCGTAATAATGTCTAGCCATGCTTGCAAGAGCGACTGTGCTTCCCTGAATATAACTGAAAGTTCCAATGATTATACATTGTGTCTCTCGCTTCACTTTGCATTTAGCGTTTTTTTTTTTCAGCCTGTGACATCAACTGCTTCTCCTCAATGTCAGACTCTGAGTGTTTGTTAGTGTTGTATTGTTGCTCTATTTGCTCGGACTGGCAATTAACACAGCCGTGCAAACAATCTTCACTCTTTTCAAGCTATTGCAATTTACGACCGATTGATGACATTGTTAACACTTGAACAATTGAAATTTCACGGGTGGTAGAATTTGGTTGAGTGCGCTCTTCTGGATTGTATTCTTCTCAATCAAGGTCAAGTTCTCGCCTAAGTCCGAACTCAAACACCACGACCTCGAGGGAAGGACTGCGAAACTTTTATCAAGTTTCGGAGCCAATACATTTAACGGCATCGGAAAAGCACACTTTTCAAGGTTGGGCGTTGGGCGTCAAATGAAGACAAATTCGAGAAAACGGGGTTTTTTTTGACCCCGTCCAACCAATGTTGCCATGGCAATACGCCAGGAGTCACTTGTATCAGGGGTTGTGGAATCTGCCAGCAAGGTGAAAAACATTAAGTACCAACGATAGAAGTACTTAGATCATGGCTAATAACCTTTCGTAGTAAAGCTAGATATGGCCATGTAGAGGCAACGCTTTTCTTACATATAGGAGACAATAGGTTGCAAAAACCTGACGGGCATGTTTGATGATAACTTTATAATACCAAGGAGGTACAAGCGCCGACCTTCTCGCTTGTACCGCCATGAATCTAGCATTCCGGCGATTTGAAAAAAAATGCGTTCTCGTCATTGGATGCGGTCCATCGCGAAATTTCAAACTCTTCGGGTAGCTGGTGGAAAATGACTTTTTTTTCCAGGCAGAAAACCATTCATTTCATGGTCGCTGCGTGTGATTATACGTGAGGGTCATAATAACGGTAACTCCAACACAAATGGGAATACACTCGTGTAATGTTTACCATAATCACTCTTTCAAAGCAAAGGATATCAAAAATATAGACTCCAGGGTCAAATACAGAACTATTAAAATTTCGAAACATGGGGTCCCTTATTTACAGCGGGGAAAAGAGCTTTTACATATATCTCAGTTATCATTGCTTTGTAATCGTTACTATGAGAGCAATTAACTTTATTTGGCTGAATGTACCTCGGCTATCTTCCTCAGGGTCATGTTCTTGTCATCTATGTTCTGATATGCTACTCAATAACGTGGCACTACATGGGGCGACGTTCCTGGCATATCTTTCTGCACAGAATCCCGGCCCGTGTATCTCTTACAGACCTGTACGCAAACATATGGCGCGGCCATATGTTCTCAGTACTGTTTACAAATGATACTTTTAACTTTGCCAAAAGTATACGATATGTGTACTTATGTGTGCCCCAAAATGTTTAAAGTTAAACTATCAAATCTAGATCTGTCGTCTTTTCAAAAAGGGCTGCCCTAGGTGAGAGGTACAAACGCGTCAATGAAACGAACAATAACAGTAGTCTCTAGTTTTGCCTAGCTTTTGAGATGGGTTGTAAACTACTTCGTGCTAGGCACCGGTCATCGTCTGTTTTTCTTGTTATTAGACATAAATATATAGACGAACTTTCGTCTATCTTATCAATCACTTTTTAGTGAGATGCTTAAGTTCGAATTTGATTAAGCTAAAAATACCTTAAAATTCGCCAAAAAAGAGAAAAGAATGAAAAGATAAAAAAGAAATGAAAAAAGAAATGAAAAAAAGGCTCGTCCGCCATGCGAACGTGATTTATGTTTCCTCAATCAAACCCGTCCCGGGTATTTTCTTCCTCAAAAGTCCAACGTCCTCACTTTTCCAAAACAAGCTAATTCAGGCAATTTGTCACTCGCATTATAACAACACACAACACAAAGGGACAATTTTCGAGCAGGTGAATAGTCGAAACTTCGGGACAATAGCGGCGCATTTGCTGTCGTGCAGTACAATCGGTCTTGTTACTGAAGGTCGGTTCAATGGGGTGTATTCACTCCATGCCGTGAACTCTCTAACCCACACTGACGAGCAGCCATTACGGGAAGGGGAACTGTCCAAACAACGTAATCGAGTTTCAAGTGCGGTCAGTTTTTTCTTCTTTTCTTCTCGGCGAACGCATGTAACAACCAGACTGTCGAAGTTTTTATTGTTGCCAGGTCTATAAGAGAGGACACTCTGCTTTGAAGTGAGTTGTTTTTCATCTACTCGGCGGGATCAAAGCTGTACATCTCGTATTCGATCGTTACAGGTAAGTGATAGACCTTACTACGTTGAGAAGGGGGGAAGCAATTCCTTCATCGGGTTTCTGTGGATATGGATTGGTCTGTTTTTGTGTGGTCACGGAAGTCGTGAGTGTGCCTGGTATTTCAAGTTCATAGAGCCAATCGTCACGAATTTCACGAAAAAAATGTGGTTGGCCAAAGTCTTCGTAAAGTGATTTCTTCCCATTCTCAGCTGATTTCATTTCACTACGTGATTGTGTTTATTTCACTTTTACTTTATGAAACCGCTAAAGGACATGTATATTTACCCCACCTCAAGAATATACACGCAGATTCATTATTCGGAACGCCCCCAACCACCACTGCAGAAAAAACAAAAACAAAACAACATTAACAACAAAAGACCTCTATCTCGGTCACCTTGATTCGATCAAATATGCCATTCCATTTATTCCTTGTCCCTCTCTCGACTTCATCACATTGAAACTCCTCGATCGAGTCTGTCAACACAATCTATTTACACCCAAAAGTTCGCGTTTTGTCTGTTTACTCGTTGCCACACTTTTGATCCAAGATTCACTCTCACACATGGCACGCCCGGATGGCACGCATATACTACTTCTGAAACATCAGACTTATCAACATATTTTAACACCATACAGTAGTAAGTACAATGCTGGTTAATTTATGAGATTTCAGACACTTCTGAAACAACACTAGAACGTTAAAGTAACATAACTAATAATAATGGTCATATACGATCAGTGGGTTGACTCTGAACTACAATAGTTACAAATTTAAAGATTTTATCATCTGATTTGAATGGTTGAAGCTTAAGTTAGCAGGCCTCAGTCGTGACTAGAATTCTGCTCACGTAGCCGTCATGCATCCCTGTTTTATCCAAAGTTTGACCCTCACACAAAGGTGATACTCTCTCTAAAATGAAACACGCATCTATAAAAAAGTCACAACGCCATCAAAATTATACACCTGTCGTTTGCTTCATATCTTCCATGTAACGTGATCTGTACTTTCACTGGCCTATGTAAAGCACATCGAACGAATATCCCTAGTCGGTATGTTCAAACAGATAGACATTTACACAAGATCGCGGTTCGTCTTCGAAGTGTACGATTGCAGGTGTTTTATGCGCGTTTCAATTGCCACTGCCCTCCCTCCCGCCTTCATTTTAGAATGACAAAGTCTAACTCTCGACCAAACCCATGAAATGTGATATTGCTGACTTTCCCCGCGTAGCAACCATGCTTTTCACTTCGTAACAACCCTGGAGACAGTGACAGACATGCACGGGTCTTCATTTCGTGATTACGACCGAGGCTTTCAGTGTCGTTGAATGTAGCATTAGCAGACATTGTCACATTTCGAGCAGCCTTGGTAAATAGATCCCTGTTGGCACACAATGGACTACCCCTAGAGTGAAACAAAATTTCGAATCGGCATTTTATTCCCCTGCCGGGGCCTAACGGTTGATAGATTTTGTGCTTGAATAGTGTGGTTAGTAATACACATCTACAGGATAAAATATTTTGGAACATCATCTATTAGTCTGATTTTAGATTGCTTTGTCGGGTATTCAGCCGGGCTGAGTAAAGCTTTAGCTTTCTAACAAATGTCAGTGTCGAAATTAAACATTATATTTTGTGGAACAGACAACTGTTCAAAATCGAAAGTCGTTGTTGCGTGACATGTTTTAATAGGTCTCTGCTTAGAATCCGAAAGTCGTTGTTGCGTGACGTGTCATGTTTTGAACAGGTTGCTATTTAGAATCGAAAGCCGTTGTTTTGTCGCACAAAGATGATATTTTTCTTTCGACATGTTTATTTATCGTCACTCATCTGCAGCTGATGCAATGCCGCACCTAACGCTCTCTAAGTGGAGTCACCTGGTGAGATATTTAAGCAACAAAGCACACCCAGCGACGGTATACTACGAGATTTTGACCAGTTCACGGCATATATGCACGACAGATCGCGAGTGCATATATGCATGAGCAATAGCGAGTGCATATATGTCGTGAACTGGTCAAAACCGAGTGGTATACCGTCGCTGGGTGTGATTTATTGCCACTATATCATTATATCATAACAGTGTACTGAAATCCAAGCATGGAACATTAAAAAAGGATTTTTGCTCAAGCCGAAAGCTCGGTCGTGTACTAACCGTGGTATATCGTGAATATACCACCGTACGGTTCTTTTCACGGCTCGACCAATCATATCGATGCATTTGCGCCATCATTATACTGGTATATGATATAACTTATGTTTGATTTTGATAATATTTTATATTTATATGTTAAACTGCACTAAACCGGTAGTCTGTCATGCATCGTCATTCTGTTCTGTAATGATGCATTTAACAATCATGGGATCTTTCAAAATGTGAAACCTGCTTAAATTGTAGAATGCAGTGATATGATAAAAGTTCACCATGTTTATGAATGCCGTAGAAAGAAAACAAAATCAGTGAAAAATCATGCTTATATACCTTGACGGATCTATCTTTAAATTGTCGAATCTGTTGAAATAGGGGATATTAAAAACGTTACATGTTACCAATTTTGGCAGATGTGACTGGAATCTGACTGCGACAAATGAACCTGGAAGAATAAAGTAGGTTACGCACTATCATGTGATTATCATTAGGGTCAACCATTGGAGTAAACTGATTGGTATGTGTTTACTTGCCCTGTCTTGTTAAATTACGGTTTATTTTATCTACATGATGGACCGGTAGAGTAGGGTAGTTGGGGCTTCGACCACTTAGCGATGACCTAGTCCTAGACCTATTTTAGGAGGCATTCGAGCGAACAACTTGACACTGCGATAAAATGAGAGTGGTAGGATCGCCAAGGCGCACATCACTGATTGTAATTTATAGAGAATCCAGTGACGGCATAAATGAGCAAAGAACAAACAAACAACAGACAAAAACACAAAAAGTAGCATACAATTATCTACTTGAATTATAGAAACGACGTGTCATCTTATTTATTTAAGATCAACGTTAATCATCGGATGAAAAGACAGCAAGTCGATATACATCACAGTTCCTCCAGCCAGGAGGGACTGTGACCAGATTAACAACTTTCAAAGTGTCCCTTACAGAAATATCCAATGGGACAATATTTGACAGGAATCCTGTTGGAATTTTGCAGGATTCGGTGGTCCTATTTGACAGTTTTTACGCTCAATAGTAATCGTTCTGATTCCCAGTGGTATGTTTGCTATATGCCACTTAGGGTGCGTACAAGTTACAGAGTTCTTGAGATAATGCAAACTATCTCATATTTGCATATATGTACGTGTATGTATTTATATATGTATGTGTGTGTTTGAGAGAGAGAGAGAGAGAGAGAGAGAGAGAGAGAGAGAGAGAGAGAGAGAGAGAGAGAGAGAGAGAGAGACTTGAAGTGCCGTCGGTGATATATCTCCGAAATCTGTCCTTTTGAATAATTAGACTTCTATCTTACCTGCGGCTGTATTCTTACAGTTGTGCCTTAGTTGTTTCTCTTAGTGGATTCAAGATATTTCGTGTAAAGCAAATGTATTTATCATGAGAAAGAGTAATGGGGTTCTCGGTATCCTCCGCCAAGCAATTTCGGTACTGAAGGAATGACAACTCTTTCACAAAGCAACATTCTGTTTAGGCCACAGTCTATGGTTTATGCTATTATACTCGTTGTAAAATGCAAATACTTACTACTCGTCAAAAGTTGAGTTCTGCTTACTGATCATATTCTGACGCTTGAATATTCATGTTTAACCTCTGTGACTTATTTTGCATTCGGTGAAATTTACACCATCCCAGATATCAAATATGATGCCTTCTTTTTATCTCCATTTGCAACTCGAAAACCGATCGTTGGTATGTAGTTGCCATCACTGGTTATTTGTTTGTCTATCTATTCATTTTGATAGGTATCATTTTATCCTCTTAATACGCTTATTCTCAAATTGGGCAAAGTTTACGCCTTCTCAAAAATTATATTCTCATGATTGTCGGTCTACATAAGTTGACGTTTCACTCTCTCTCTCTCTCTCTCTCTCTCTCTCTCTCTCTCTCTCCCTCTCTCTCATTCTCTCTCATTCTCTCTCTCTCTCTCTCTCTCTCTCTCTCTCTCTCTCTCTCTCTCTCTCTCTCTCTCTCTCTCTCTCTCTCTCTCTCTCTCTCTCTCTCTCTCTCTCTCTCTCTCTCTCTCTCTCTCTCCTCCACTGTCATTTTTGGGTACAGTTTGATTCAGAATTCAAATGTTGTTGTTATACTGAATACGACCATAAAAAGAATTTGTCACTTGGTGAAAGTTCATTCATTTAAAACAGAGTTTTGTTTTTGAGCGAGGTTGGCATCCTAGTGATTTAAATCGGAGTAACCCTTTCTACAACAATATCAATTTTTTTAAGCGTATACTGAATTTGGTTGTTCCTCTGATGACTTCAGCGGGGATAGATTTTCATGTAAATCAAAAGATAAAGCAAGAAGAAATACATGTAGTAAAAGGTGTAAGTTTTTTCCTTTTCAACATGCTCAAAGCGAAATGTCGCGCAATCAGCTTTGGAGCTTTTAACCAAGACGAACACTTTGCTGACAGACTTGTGCTCAAATACCAGATTAAAAACCTTGCCGATTGTATCAGAAATCGATAAAAATAAAAGTTGACGGGAAGTGCACGACTTCGCAAGGAATAAGAAAAGTGTGCTTCAAGACTCTCACCGGAGACATAACCTCACTGCTGACATGACAAGTGTCGTCTCATTTTTAAAAATCTCAATGATGTCCTCCAGCAGTCCTCTTGTTTGTTGTGAACGGAGCACAGGGTACTTCGGAAGATATCGTTGTATGTCTTCAACTCTTAAACCAGCAATTTGGCATCGTTGGGGGGAACAAATCATTGAGTTGAAAGCTTCTACTTTCGTGTACAAACTTTAGACTTGGCGCGTATAGATTGTCTTTCCGCAATCATGTTGATTTGCCATATTTGGGTATTACCTTTGTCATTAAGTATTATTTGAGGAGCCCGTCACATTGGTCAGAACAATCATCTCGCATGATCATGAGCTTTCGAAGACAACAGTCTCCTTCGTCAGATGCAAAGGTGGAATGAATATAGGAAAGCTGAAAAACCAAGAATACTAAATTGAAAATATGCCAAACAGAAGGTCTGAAAACAAAACAAAGGTGTAATTGAGAAGTGTCAAACGAAGGAGACTGTTGTCTTCAGAAGCTCATGCTAAACCACTACAGTTGATCTCAATAAAGTTCTACCTAAGTATATTGCAAGGTGTAAATGACAAGATAATTTCTCTTCTCAAATGCCCAGCTAACTTATAACTGACAGTTTGCGACATTGGACGGTAACTTTACGTTAGAAAGATGCAATATGAGTGGTGGATTTGTATGTTTGCAGTTAATGTTTACAAATTTCCAAAAGGGTTAACGTTGAAAAAATGAACACATAAACTCCTAAAATGTGACCAAAAATCACAAGGCAGTCATACAGTTTCCATAAAAATTGCCACTACATGAGTGCACGGTTTCGTCGACCACTTTAAATATTGTCAATTTCTCGTACCTTTTCGCACCATCAACGGCAGGATTTTTGTATGATTTTTGAGAATATGAACTCTCTTAGTGTTTAGTTCAACTTCTCTCTCAAAACTGACGATGTGGCTAGGTACTTTGTCTCATGGTCGTTGAGTTTTTAACAATACTTGACGGCGCACACGTCTATATCGTGAGCCTGACAAGTGTATTTCAAGTGTCATCAATACTTCTAGCTCATTAGCGTCTTGCAACTCTTCAGTGCAAATGCGAAGAAAACCAGTCACTCGAGGCATATGGCTGGGTATATACAGCAGAGCGTGTAGACAGTGTGAAGAAGCCGTGTTAAGAGATCTAGCCTCGCTCCAGCCTGAGTGTCTGCGGGGCATTAGAGAAATACAATAGCCCTTCAAGAGGCATAGACAAAGGTCACGTGTATAAAGGGAGACCGTGGATGGTCTAACAAGAAATGAGGAGACGGCGAAACTGAGATGATAAGAGTCGCGGTAGACGAACCCATACACTGTATACACACTACAAAACACTCAAATACCATACACAATTACTAAATAAGAAGTATATGTACACCACAGCGTTTTCGTACTCAGTTTACGGTTGCGAGAGCTGATCGGAATTTAATTTTCCTAGCGGCACAGTTATACGGATGAAAGAAGTGTATTTTCATGTATTCTTTAAAAATCATGGTCAAGTTCTTGTCGACGTCATTGCATCAACTTTTCCATACACATTAACCCTGAAACTTCGGAGACGCAGAGACAATGGAGTTAATGGGGTTTAAAACCCAATTTCATGGACGGATAGTCATGAAATGTTATCAAAGGTCTGTGAACGGACGTACTTGTATAAGCACTGTCCCTCGGTGGAGGGACCGTGGTATAAGACGTGTTTATCAGTTGTGCGCAGTGTTGCCATAGCAATAAAAGATACTAAATGAGGTCATGGAGACTATACGCTTAGAGCAAAGTCTCCCATGCGGCAACCGGAACGTCGTTTCAACGTTTTGCAAGAGTTGAACACATTTCAAGTACACGAAATATGTTACTGAAGAACAAATAAAACTGTAAACATCAGTGAGATCGAATACTTAAACCTTCTGAAACTTGTACGTTCGCATGATAAGACAAACGTACCGGGCAAACGTAACATGCGTTCACGTTGTCAGTAACTCTTTGACAACGTTCCGAACAGTCCTATGACCTGAAATTGACCTGTTGTCATTTTCATTCTAAACGGTGCTTGCACTTGTCACACACTTTTTTCACACCACTTCTCCACGATTCAATATTTAGTCACAGAGTTGTTATAAGGAAAAAAAAAACAATTTATTGACGAAGATTGCCATGTTCATAATAAGCTGATAACGAGTTACCCCCCCCCCCCCCGCCGCGTTGGTGATCGGCAGAACAAATTAGTGAAGAGGAGTAGGGAGGGTAATAAACAGATCTATACTGTTTTCTTTGAAATACGATCTGAGATGGCCCGGGTAAAGTAATAGGTACACAAGCGACACAGGTAAGGCTTTAGACTTGGTTCAAGCGGATGGATTTTAAAAAAAGCAAATTATTTGTGATAGTTTCTCTTGTGTCTCTCTTATTTTCCACTAACCTATATGGAATTTGGCAACCAAGGCCAGGTTTTCCTCGCGACTGAACGCATTACCTTTGAGTCTGCGCAGTATAATGAGTTAGTTTCTACCGGATTCACGGGCATAACGCGGCACTCCACTCGTGACTCATCGCGTTCATCCCACTGAAACATTTAAAAATCACAGACTTGAACCAAGTCTTGCATAATGAAAAAAGTTTAATACATGACATTTATTGATAATATTCATGACTTCTAGACGAATAATGCCTGCAGTACTCTGTGTTCACGGTGGCGAAAGTCAAAGGAATAAGCTTACTGGGTCGCCAATGATTGCTTACGGCCCGGGTCTATGCCAGACTTTGCATATTCATGTGGAATTTCACAGTTTGTCGATTAAAAATGGGTGATTTAGGTATAGCCGATCTGGTTTAAAGTGTGTATAGCAGCTCTTACCAGTTGGCATTGTGCTGTTTACAGTTTCAAGAATTGTACTTTTATTGTCATCTCGTCGTTTGCATAAGCCAAACATGTGCATGATGTTCCGCGTTGTCGCTCTGAACAGGCGAACATAGCGCACCCAGCGGTGAAACAAGGAAAGGAAATTTACATATGGAACCCGATTCCAACGTTGACGAGCGAGTCGAGTTATCGCGCAGTGCGCGAATGAAAGACAGCGTTTCGGTGAAACGGCATTAAACATATGTAGAAAATGCAATAGAATAAATAGGAATATCACATAGATATGCATATGATCAGGATTATAACCAAGAATCTATCTTGTCGCTCGATGTCGTCGGTGGCGGTAACAACTGTAAAAAGAGTTAAGAGTTGATTACATAAAGTACAAATTCTACACTACACCCATCACGGACGCACGGAACCTACGGCTCGGACGGGCCTAGTGTTTTAATAATGATGACATAGTCCCCACTTGTTATATAATTTTACCAATTTTTAGAAGCTTCTGTCTGAGCAGAAGCTGATTCCGAAAACAAAAGATAGACCACAAGAGCAATCACTACTCACAACTCCCCAAGCTCAACCCGGGCCCACTCATGGACTTCACTCTAAAACGGAACACAAAATGTTCACCCCACTCAAACATTCACAAATAACAGACTAGGTGGAGGGATAGAGCTTGAACAAAGTCTAATCATTTGATACTCTGGAATCGCCTGAGGGCGACATTGGTATCCAATAAACTCAAGGTTTGTAAAGCTTCTGGAATATATTTCTCCAGACTTCTATAAAAGTGCCCACTCATAGTTCGAGAAATAATTAATAAACTTTTCACAGTGGTTCTCAAAACTAAGAATTTCCCTTCCGGTGGGCACTGGATATTATTGTACCGATTTTAAAAAGGGTGACACAGAATGTGTAAATAAGTGTAGAGGGATTACTTTGTTGCCAAACACGGCGGGCAAGATATTTTGTAGTATTCTGGGCAATAAATTTCATGGTTGTTTGGATAAATAACCATCCAATTGTTGATGAACAAACAAACTTCCGCAAGTCATATTGTACTTCAGCTAACCCTTTTATACAACAAACTATTATGTCTGAATATCTAGCACACAAAAAGGGAGGTCATACGTAGCTTTCATCAATTTCATACGTTACGGTAGCTTTCATCGATTTCGGAAAATAGTTTGATAGAATTGACCACTTGTCTATGTTTTATAAATTGCTTAAATCAGAAATAAGGGGAAAATTTGCAGGGTAATATTTTCAATGTACCAACACGTAAAAGCCAGTGTACGAACATCAAATGGCATTACATACTTCTTTCTTGTAGATTTGGAGTCAAACAGGGAGCTCTGCCATTGTTCACTATGTTTGTAAATGATATAGGAGAAACCATGAAAAAAACTCAGTATTTTTCTGGTGTTGAGATTGGTCTCCTTAAAATTATTTATTTACTATTTGCAGATGACCTGACTCTTATTAGTAGCTCGAGAATAGGTTTACAACGCTTGTTAATCAACGTTACGAATATTGTAGTGAGCGGAAGTTTAATGTTATATTGGGAAAACTACAAGTATTGTATTAGAAGAGGTGTTACTATGGAAAAATATAAATAATGTTTTATAATGGGCAACGCTTGATGACGACTTATGTTCAAAATTGTCTACGTGTGGTTTTCTGTTGGACTGGGCAATGGTTTCATGCCCGAGAAGTGTTTAAGCGAACAGGCTCATAGAGCCCTTTTAGTTTGGAGAGCTGCTTACTTAAATTTGGTACTTTTCTGTTAATATTGCTTCCGAATGTTTTGATCGTAAAATTCCTAATCCTTCTTTACAGCTCAAAAATTTGAGGATTTCATTCTGCTAAAGATGTTGAAAAAAATCGCCATTATAGCATGTTACGCGTTCTCGTTAAATCTGTATTCTAACACACCAGCTATAGCCGTGAGTGGTGAACTGGGTAGAGTATATTCAAAGTGCCAAGATATTGTTAAATTGTAATTGGCTTAGAATTTTGAAAATGGACAAAAATAGATTAATTCACAAAATGTAACAAATACCAGGTCAACAAGTATGATTTTCGATCTAGAGGTTCGGGATGAAGCAGTATTTAACAAAGATATATTAAATATCGATAGTATGCAGGTACGGTCCGATGAAATAAGCGAATAACCGTACGGAAGTTGGATAGTTACGCTACATTTAAAAAAAAAGAACATAGAGCCATATTTACTTTGAATAGAAAAAACCCTGTTTTAGATTAGCTCTATGTAAATTTAGAACTTCCGCACGTACTTTAAATTAAAGATCGAAACTGGCAATTGGAAAAATACTGAGCTGAGACTATGCGAAATATGCAGTCTGAATGTTGTGGAAGATGAATATCATTTTCTACTAGTTTGTCCAATATATAGGGACCTGCGATGTAAATTTATTGCCCCCAATTATTATAATCCAACACTTTTATTCAAAGTTAGGATTTTCCTATCTTCCATAAATGTCAAACTATACGAAAACTAGGAAACTACATTTTCTGCCACTCAGATCCGTGATGATATTTAAAAAAGAAAAAGAAATAAAGATACAACTTGTAAATCTTGTACATGTTTTCTTAGATCATATATGTAAATCTAGTTTGTCAATTACTAGAAGAGATCGGGTTCTTATGTACTGCTTGTGTTTTTGTACATTTTGGCGGGAGATCAGTAGTGCTGAAATAAATCTGTCTACTGATATACTGCGACATTTGTATATGACGCATATTGTAGAACTTACGCAAAATGTTATAAGGGTATCAGCATTTTGTCATAATGGTCTATGCATTTTATACTGGTATCAACATTTTGTAATAAAGCAACAAGTCAAGGAATCCCATAATGAATTTGAATGACTTTATTCGCGTGAAGTGGTTGTGGTTGCCTTACTTTGCGTTTCAGTCTCATTTCCATGCAAGGAGCCATTACCAGTGTGAAGTCTCCTCGATGGTGTAGCAGGGGCGGGCGCCGAAATCCGTCTAACCTCATACGTAGCGTCCATTGACGATCCCACATCATCGTATTCGTCTATATCATTCTTCCAAAGATTCGATGGCCGTCGGGATTGTCGCTGACCAGAAAAAAAAGCGTTCCTGGCATATCATGCTTGTTAATATGTTGTGTCGTTGGCATGACACTGGCACGTTTAAATTATAAATTTCTCCGTCAATTTTAACACGAATGGCGCTCATTTTACCAGTGCGTGCTGCAGCAGGTAGCGCAGACTGAACTTAGTATGGCGGGAAAATGTTAGGGTGTACAGTGGGAAACTTATGCCCATGAGCTAAACATTTTACAAAAATTTGGACGCAAAAAATACCTTATTTGATTAATTCCGCATTTTTCTGTGACAAAAAAACGGGACCATATCATTTAGCTATCATTTTGCTGGAGGAATACGTATTTTGACACCTAATTCAAATTCAAGACGGCACACGGTAGCAACTTTTAAAACATCGATTATAAAAGCAAAAGCGTTTATTCTGTTGATGCGTCAACCGTGGTGAGAATCGTTTTAATTTAATCTAATTGGTTGTTTCAAATGTCAAATAAGACGTCTTGGAAAGCTGACAAGACCACGCCCAAAATCAATTGGAAAATAGGATTTTTGGAGATTGTATTTTACTTTTCAAATTGCCTCTAAAGAATTAAAACCAGATATTAGGAATTTGCTATAACGTTCGCCTTGATAGCATTTTGATACGTTCAATGAAGTTTGTCAGGAAAAATTGTGACTGGTCGCAAGATGACGTCATCACAAGGTTTTTTACCGATTTCTAACACTTTAACCTCAGGCAAAATCTAATATATTTAGTAAAGGGCCAAAATGCGCTCCATATGCTCACCTACAATATTTGAAATTTGATAATAAACGATAACAGCCAGAGAGAGAGAGAGAGAGAGAGAGAGAGAGAGAGAGAGAGAGAGAGAGAGAGAGAGAGAGAGAGAGATAACACTAACTGTTCTGACGAGACGAGCCAAGCGACTAGGGGGCAGTCTACAGAAATCGATAAAAATAAAAGATGATGGGAAGGCCACGATTCTGCACGTCTTGATTCTTTCGCCAGACTCTCCCCGAAGACATAACCTCACTACTGACATGATAAGTGTCGTCTCAATTGTTAAAATCTCAATGACGTCCTCCACCAGTCCTCTCGTTTGTTGTCAACGGAGCACAGGGTACTTTCAAAAAGATATCGTTATTTGTCTTCAAATCATAACCTAGCAATTTTGCATCTGTGGACGGAACAAATCATTGAGTTGAAAGCTTCTGCTTTCGTGTACAATATTCAAACTTTAGACTTGGCGCGTAGAGATTGTCTTTCCACATTCACATTGATTTGGAACATTTGTCATTAATTTTTTGAGGAGCCCTTTACATTGGTCAGAACATGCATCTCGAAAAAATACAGAAACTAAAGGAAAAAACCTTATCTAAAAACTCAAGTTGGGCAAAAATCTCAAAATGTTTTCTGAAGGATTAGCAAAACAAAGCTCAAACCACGACACAAAACCGCGGCAGTTTCCGTAATTTACTTGATAAGACTGACGTGATCAGTTAATACTCCTGTAGCAGCTTACCTAGCGATTCGCTATAGACGGTTGAAGCCAGGCTGCATTCCGTCATACAAGATGGACATTATTCGAATTTGCAGATGGTAATAAGTTGTTCTGTGATAAGTCAAGAACAGTGTACACGGACGCTAGCTGCTGCCATCACTGTCTGCGGTTCGAGATCTACGGCGGGACATCTTTCAATCGAATGGATAATGCGGATGCCTCGTCGAATATCTCTTACTTCAGGCTTTAAGAATGTGGCATCTTTAGGCATCTTTTTATAATCATTGGAACATTCTGCTCTTGCACGCTTTAAAACATTCATCAGAAAAAACTTGTGAAATGGGAACAATGAAACTGTTCACACTGGCAGTCACGTTGCGAAAGTCAACGGAATAATGGTGGTCAACGATTGTTACGGGTCATGTGGAATTTCTCAGTTTTTCGATTAAAAATTCGGTAATTTCGGAGTAGCCATTCTGGCTGAAGAGTGTGTATTTGTACTTATATTGTCATGTCATCGTTCGCATACGTATAACATGTGCATGTTCCGCCATAGACAGTAGAGGTCTTCCCCCTCTACTGTTTATGCTTCCGCGTTGCCGCACCAAACTGACGGACATAGCGCCCCACGCGGTGAAAGAAGGACAGGAATATTTGCATAAAGATCCTACGAGTTTTGCGGAGACCGAGGGTGAAAGGCAGCGTTTCGGTGAAGCAGAGCATTAAATCATCAACTTTGTACGAAATACAATAGAAAAAATTAGGAAACACCACAAAGATATGAGTATGGTTGTTTGGATTATAACCGAGAATCCGGCGTTGTCGATTCATGAAGTCGGTGGCTGTAGCAACTGTGAAAAGAGTTTTTGATTTATTGTTTATATTAATTTGAGGGCGCTCTCTCAGTCACGGACGCGCGCACGGACGAGTCACGCTATTATTGTTATTAACGATGACACAGTCCTCACTATTATATTAATTAGGTAATTTTTGAAAGCTTCTGACATCAGAAGCTGATTTTGAAACCCAAAAACAGACAAATGCTTGAATCGCAGGGAGCTCATATCCTTGGATTTCATCGGGTTTCAAGAGCAAATTCTGCAACCCGGTTTTACAATAGCCTAATTAATTAGTAACCGTCAGTCGTCTTTCGTCGCATTATAATACTCGGGTACTGCTTTGTGTCACTGACAAGACAATGGACAGAAATAGTTGCTCAAAGCATGGAGGTAGGAAGAGCTTCCTACCTCCATGCTCAAAATGACCATTCATTGCTGCGGTTGACTTTGGGAGGAGGGCTCAAATTATCATGTAGGGGTTATACATCTGGAACCTTGGATTAGCGATGAGATTTCCAGATGATAGGCTCACATCCTGAGTAGCACGACTTCTATATAGGTCAAGAGGTAAACACTCGTTTTTACTGAGATAAAATACTGAGTACACGCACACTGTATGGTACGATGATTTTAATTCACTTATATTAAGTGACCAGGCAAACGAAACAGGTTGATTGAAAAAAAATATTGCGAGATTTTCCCAAGCGCAGTCTTCGTAGTAAGTTCATGTTGCGTTGAGCGAGAAAGGCACACACATCAGCAACTACTGAACCAACGGGAATGGCGGTACAATCCTTTTCTGGCTTCGTAGGTCTTGTGCTTGATGTGCTTGATGTTTATGTGATACCGATTAAATTCATGATTGAATATTATGCGATACACCGACTTTCGCCAACCAGCTGACACTCTGGAAACTTTGTAACAAGCGGATACTTGTTAATTTATCCATCATCAGCAAATAAATGTGTATCATTCGAAATATCAATATATCCAATGCCATTCCAGAGCCGACGCCCTACAGCAACTGAAATTGTCGCTTGTTATTTAAATGACACAACAATCCAGGCTGTAGTTCTTTGCCCTGGTGTGACAGATTAGTTTGGTACTCACCGCATGATATCGAGAATGTCGTTTGTAGTTTGTTTTCTTTTAAATGGTAGCAATATAATTAGTTAAGAACATTGTAAGCCGACTTTGGCCGCAAAACAGATGCGTCTGGTGATAGTTCGAGACACAATCGCCGAAACCTGTCCCAGAGAATATTCATAACGTCATGCGATTCTGAACGGCCTAGCAACGCGACTGTGACGGTTCCACAAAGTAAATTCATTTGATTACAAAATTGCGCTATTTAATAGATTTTTCTTTTTCTTTTTTTTTCCTTCCGACCGACTGACCATCGACGAGACATGCAAATATGACGAAAGCTGACCAATAGCATGCTTGTGGAATCACGACGTTCTCGTTCGTTTTTCACGTTCATTTAGTGAAAGATCGCTAATGGCCCTCGCCTGAGGCAGATCTGGTCTTTCTTTCTCACTTTCGTCGTTGTTGTTATGTAAAACGTTATTGTATTCAATTAAGTTCATTTCAATCACAGACCCTTGAGAAATTCACAAGCGAGGGTCTTTGTTTCAATGGACGAAATGATACAAATGCACGAGTGCTTTGTACCTCCACATACTTTGGGAAGTATAGCAAGGAACTGTAGGTCTGTAAACCAACAAAAAAATAGAAGAACGATACAAAACTCACACCTAACGTCTCTTAAAACTTCAAAAGCAGTTAACATGTGTTGTTATTTAAGAAAAATACCGGCCAAGGTTGTTTTGTACTCCCATGTTAAGCAATATTGTTAAGCTTACTGGATGGCGTTGTCACTCTGTCCGATAGCAAGGTACCGGTAAAACATTCTCGTTTGATGTGCTATACTCACTGTAAAATAAAAAAAACAAAAAACAAACAAACAAAAAACAAACATAAAAAAAAACAGACAAAAACCCCACAAAAAGCTTATTCTTCAGAAATTGAGTTTTACCTATTCATACTTCAGAATTTCAGATTTGTATATTTTATTGTTCTAACGCTGATGGATATTCATACATAACTTCTGTGATCTTTCTAGACAATAAAATCGATAGATTATTTCGAGAATACCCACTACGACGTAAAAGGCCAGCGTTGCGAATTTCGCGAGTCAACACAAGGAGACTTGGCTATTTTGTTGAAATCTTGCTGTAACATAGTTTGATCTGGCTTTCTTGCACAGAAGTTCGTTCAAGCCTACTAATACAGACTCCACTCCGAGTAGTTCATCAGGAACTGCTTGTAATATTTGCGATCTGGAAACTCAATACAGATAACTTCGCGTGAAATGTAAAGATACAAGGTAAACGACAGGCAAATTCAAACCATCGCCGGAGACGTGTACATGTATTTTATTCATCGACATGAAACAACTGAGAATGTCCAAATAACATCGCAAACGGATGCTAACCCCTGCAAGCAAAAAGTAGGTCGTATTTGCTTTCGGAATTAAAAACATAGGGCCAAAGTCCCTGAAGCTACTATAGACATGGATACAAAATTAAGTATTTCCTAACTGTATGAAATTATCTCACTAAGGTCATCCTAGGGACATGTAAACCAAATATTAAAGCTATCTGACCGGCTGTTTTGAAAAAACAAGCGACTCAACAGTTGACAGAGCTCTGCAGTGTTATGTAGAGAATAACCTTTTGTGACACATGTATTGATGAAGAAGGTGGATATCTTTGATAGCTTATTTCAGGATGGCCAGACCAAAAATGGAAAAAAATTCCATAAAAATACAGATTTGCATATTTCATCAGACTATATTAGTCTATAATAGCAAATAAACGAGAGTTAATTACATTATAATTTAAGTAAACAAGACTTGCTTAAATCAAGATTTACGTCATAAAAAACAGCATATCTGTCAGGTTATAAAGAATCTTGAGCTGGTTATCTTTTAATATCAGTAGTTTCATCCTATTAACAAAGCACATTTTAACTTTCAAATTAACATTGTAAGTAAGTTCTGTCGAATAAGTTGAGACTGCACGTACTCAGAGAAAGCACACTGAAGAGACAAATGTTTGAAACTTAAGAAGTTCAAGGTCATCAAAAGCATTATAAGGAATCATGTTACACTTTCATTGCACTGTTTACACAGATTGCATAATTGCTATAAATAGCACATGAGGAATCTTACAGCCCAGCTTTACAATAAAAACCCTATCACTTTGACCACTCTTTTAATTGACCACTCTATTTTTTTCCTCAAAAAGTAATCTTATTTCATCCTTACCAAGTCAACCATAAATGGAAATTAGAATTTTCTCTATCTCTATTTATTTGACCACCCTATCATGACAAACTATTATGAGCAATTTCTTTAGATAACATAAATGGTGGTTCAGAATATATCAAAGTTGGGATTAAGGAAAGTTGCCTTTACATGTTTTAATCCTCCAAGATGGTACGCATTTCACTATGAACTGTCAATAAAAGTTTAACTTTCTGATAATTCCACACTAAAATTATTTTGGCTTTGATGATTTCCTAATTAATTCAATTATTTAAAATCATATTAATCATTTTTTCTTGGTGAATTGATAGGGTTTATACAGTGCAAGAATTACGTACAATGTAAGTCAAATTTTGACCAAAAATGACAAAAAAATTCCTTTAAAATACACATTTGCATATTTCATCACAATTTGAACAAATCTAAGATGGGTTCTCCCTAGGGACCTGTATATGAAATAACAAAGCTGTCTGACCAGCGGTTATGAAGAAGAAGATTTTTTACCAAAAACACCTTTTTTGGCATTAATTTGCCTATTTTCAACAATATCAAAAAATTTAAACAAGTAGTTTCTCAAAATCATATTTTTCATCTACACAACAAATATCAAATCAGTAAGTACTGCGGTTCTCAAGATATTTGAGTGGACGGACGCCTCACAAACATACATACATACATACATACATACATACATACATACATACAGACTGACGACGGACGCCGGACGGATACCCATCCCAATAGCTTCCATAGACTATAGTCTATAGTAGCTAAAAATAAAAATGAAAAGGCTCTCAATGGATTTTTTAACATTGTTTCATCGTTATCATTTGGTGAGAAGATCTCTGCATTTTAAAAAGCTGCATTTGTTATGTCGTCTCTTGCATATGCAAAATGTGTTCATGCGCTCTGTCAAAATAAATACAGTGCACTAGGCGGTGAAACATGGACAGAGAAAAAATTGCACATCAAACCATCACCGACACGTTTTGGGGGCGTGCGTCTTGGCAAAAGTGCGGCTTAAAATCACCTAGTTTCTTTGCAAACTATATCGAAAAAGTAAAAACATAACCATGAATATGCATAGAGTTGTCGAAATCAAACTATACAAAGTCGTTGGGTCCGATCACAATCATGGACGTTCAGTGTTCCGTCCATGGTCCGATTAAGTAGGAGGTTTTAGCAACTGTGAGAGTTTCGCCAATGTGGCAGTTTATAATCTCCCTTCGCGCGTACGTGCAGATAGTGTGGCGAAATTCCGTTTCAAAGGAATGCATAGAATCATCAATTTACAGAAGCTTCTGATCACCCAGAAGCTGAAAACAAACACATAATAATATTTCAAGTTTTTTTTCGCAAGATACTAGGTAGGGTTAATGTTTAAGTGCAGGCGTCGGGCACAATACAGATTAACCTGTATTTTGTGAATAACCTTATTATTATACCCTTTTAGGTCCAATTTTAAGTTGAAATTAACACTTTTTAGAGTATTTGTCGCGCACTGAACTGAGTGATCGCGAGCAGACTGGGAACGCGTGACTTCAACCCGCGCAGCGCAGTGCAAGTGCTAGACATTGTACTGAGTTCAGCGGCATATTTTCACTGAAATTCACAGGTTTTGGATTGACCATTTTCACTGCGGTAAGTACTGCATGTTTAGTTGTATGTGTTTCGTAAAAATGTAAAATGTTCTCTTATTTACCGCCGTGTTGACGTAGAGTTGATGAGGCCAAAGGTCAAATGACGTCCAATAAAACAAACAGGCATCTTGTACTGCGCGTCAAAGTTAGGCCAAAGTAATTAAATTCTTTGTTTTGCGTCCCCACCCGCCTAGGTTTTTAAGGTTTTCATGAAAAACACACACAGTGTATTTGAATAGGAAATTTTAGGACGTAACCGCTTAGCTTTTCTGAAATAAAATTTTGTTACAATTTTTTATTTTCTGCAATCAAATTTCATTGTGTTAATTTTCTTGTGTGTTTTTCAGCTGCTTAGACGCATACCTTTTCCCATTTAGTGTGGACACAAAACTTTGGCCTTATTGGACTCCGCTTCCTAAACAAACTGTATGACAAAACTCCATAGGTTAGAGACGCAGGTGTATAATAATAGCGGTTAATGACCCGAAAATGCTAAAGCATACTAACAATAGAGAAATCGAGCAACACAACTGTACGTATGGCCTACTTGTTCTGACGAAGTGAGTGGCAAATTGCTGAGGTACCTCAGTGTTTCAGGGTGGCAAGTCAAATCATATGCTGTTGTACTTACACAATGCCTTAAAATGTGGTGATAAATATATTTTTTATTAAACCTTATTTAACGAGGGTAGCCTGGTAAGTTTCCGTAAAGATGCCCAACTTCCCAAGGGCCCTAATTAAATTAAACGTACATGTCGCGCATTTAGCGGCGCATCGAAAATGCACTTCAGCGGTTGGAGGTGAACTACGACCGGAGAGACGAGGGCGGCTTGCAGCCATGGACGCCGACGTAGGCAATATGGCATGGTGCTAACGTCATGCCTCGAAGATACACTGGTCGAGAAAGTGGTTGTCTACAGAAATAGCTGAAGAAGTTTGAAATGTGTGTGAGTCTAGAACAAGTACAGCCAACGTCAGCGATGCTTGTGGTTCACCTTCCAGTCGGCTTTGTAATACACGGATTGATCACGTGACGAATGAACTGACAATGATATGTAGCAGAATTTCTGAAGGTCCGACAGTAATGAAAATAAGTGTTAAGGATGCATGACTTTCGTTTTTGGTGAATTTTCTGGTATTTTGGAAACCACAACTTTATTAGGTTAATACTCTGGACTTGTATGCAAACGAGGTATCTTTCTTTCTTTAAAGCGTTGTTTTGTGTTGTTGATGAAGTGTTGAAGTTGTATTGTGATGTTGATGAGGTCAGGTACGCGTACAGAAGTTTTGGGTATTTTTTTTTCTCCTCAGTTGGCTAAAAATGCTAGTGTTTGTGATCTGTAAGCGATACAATGGTCCTCAGATTTGACCGAATGGCCTGAGGAATTGAGTTTTGGAGATGAAGGGATCATATTGAGGTTTATCGCGTGTATTTTAGGTGTTTTACTTTTGAAGTTGCTTGATGATGTTTCAGTGTTGACGTTTTGATTTTGTTGCTTTTTTTTTAATTTTTGGAGATACATGTAGAAAGAGCCTCGTATTTTGGCACAGAAGTTGCTATTTGCTGCAGTGTAGTGATGCCTATCGGTCGTTGTTATGGCTACTGTAATATCAAAATACACCAGACAAAATTACGTCATCCTTCTCAATGTCCACCACCTTCCAGTTCACTCACCTTTCAAACAAATTACGGAATATTATCATTGATATATGGCACAATTTTCAAATGATTTTCAGTCGATTTTCTTTTATTTAATGTAGAGTAGTTGAACTTCGAGTTTGTAATCTGATGTATATTAAGTGATCTTATTAGTATTTCTGTAAATATTTTAGATGCGTTAATGTTAGTCTGGAATTTTCAAGGTGCACTAATGATGACACTTGATGCTAACTTGTAAAATATGTGATTTATGCGTATTTTAACCACGTTGTCTAACAATTATTATGATTCTTTGTATTTTAAGTAGATTGCAATTGTCAGCTATCGCCGTGCTACGTCACTCGCTTTGACATTTTTTGGGAGTTACACTCTCCAACCTTTTTAATAACCAGCGTCCTCGCTGTATTATGTGTTCAAACTTTTATCAATCTTTAATGGTTGTCTACCATTTGACTCAGAACCGAGGGGGTGAAATTCTTTCTGAGTTCTTGGACAATCTTGGGATTGAGTATGTTTTCACGCCAACCTACTCCCCTGACATGAATGCAGCAGAGTATGCCTTTAGACACCTTAAAACTGTGTTTACAAGACCACTATATAAGGAGTTGGTCAATGACAACCTAGAGTATGCTATTCTGAGAGCAGTTATGGACATCACCCCAGCACAGTGCTTGGGTTTTTATCAATCTGTCGGATATTTAAATTTGTAACTGCACCACCGTCCAGATTAACTTCCCTTGCACATGTCAAACACCAAGTGCTAGTTTGAAACTGCATGGTCATCATTTGATACTGCTTTGAAAGAAGAAAAATGGGGAACTAATATTTAGATTAAATTAATAGTCACATTATGATGTACCGTGACTACTGTGTCTTCATCACACAATTGAGACTGTGATGAAGCAAGGAGGTAGCATGCAGAGATGGAGCTAACAGGCTTTGGAAACAGGAAATGACGTTTAGGCCTGACAAATTTTTGCCTAAATTTGCATAACAAAAGAACGCCCTACATCGCAAGCCCATGACGTGTGATCGCGATCTTCGGCTTCATGACGGATTAACCATCAACTAACACTGAACTTACGCCTTTGAATTCAAGATAGCACTTAGTACGTCCGTGGACATCTAATCCTTTCATTTTTGCGACGAGTTGTTGTACGATACTACGACATTTACAGAGCGCAGTGGAACGTACGTATACAGCGAATGAAACCGTAAACAGAGTTAGGGCATGAAGCTATTATAAGTATGTTGCTCCCTCTACACATTACGGACGACGACATAGGACAATCACCTATTTGTTAACATAGGTCGATATAGTTCCGCTTTTTATGTAGATAATTTTTAGAGGCTTCTGTGATTACAGGAGCTGATCTTGCAATCCCTAAAGTCAGATATACCTAAAATGACACGTGAGCATGAACGTGCTGAGAGAGAACGTCAGTTTTTGAGCGGTGTTTGTTCGGTTCATGTAGGCCTATTTGGCCCCCTAACTCAGAAACCATTTCAACAGTCAAACAGGTAATAAATAATTTTCATTGACTGGCTTCTGAGGCTAGAACGACAACAACATTCATATCCCTTACAATTTTCTGCCTGCATACGCGCGTTTGTGCCGCGTCATCATGATGAACGGCACATGCACACTAACTCACTCAACGAAGGTGAATTAAAATTTGCATATCAAAAGAATATTGTCCAATGAGACACTTGGACCAATGAGGCTGCTAGTCAAACGTGGACGCTATTTTACTGTTTCGGTCTAATTTAAGAAGAGCTTGCATACCTGTTGTAAAACCGTAGGTAATCTGTTGTTGAGAAAATAGTCCTTCATGATCACTTCCATGAGACCGCTAATCCTGCGTCATGAGAGACGTGGGCCATACTGCGTACGTCCAACATGCTCTAACAGCAAACCGCAGTTAGAGTTTACAGGTCTGTCGTATTTAGTTTGCATGAAACCTCACACGCGTCACGGACGGACTTAATTGTTGACATACATACATACGTCCTACCCACAAAGGCGTCCGTGGGATAGGACGATAATTTTTTAAGGCTTCTGATAGAAGCTGACAATGAAAGCGAAATGTAGACGACCAAAGAATAACGTGGCCTACCAAATGAGACAATGAAACTTACACTTTGTCAGTGGGATATACGCCATAACCACCCAAACCAGGAACGCATAATTGGCGTGCGCGTGTTACACCATCGCCACGGACCTCATCACTCTCAGAACGTAAGCGACACCTATCAACGCCCAAGACAATGTTGCTAAGGTCTCAGGCTAGGTGAACTTGAAGGTGCAATGTCAATACTGGCGTTTTGTCGTGCATATTTCCCGTTAACGATCATATGCACGTCTCAACTTTTCCATTTGCGAAAATGTAATGGGCTGGGGCGGGCAGAAATCTTAAAATTCTGGAAATAAATGATATTGTACAGTACCCATAGAAAAGTGCCCTAAAATGATCCTAAATATGCATATACTTAATATTCACACAGGTCCAGTAGGCATAATTTGTGATGATTTTTTCCTATTATTATCATAACAAATGATTATGAATATTAATAAAATATTAATATGAATGTTACAGCATATTAAAACTTTTTTTTACAAACAATGTCGTCTACTTTGTGTAAATACCGTCTGGAAACCCCATTGTTGTGATAATTATGATTATTAATAAATTACGATTATGATAAATTAAATCATATTTTACACATTGTAATCTGCTTATTTGAACAGCCCTCTGGAAATCCTTATATAGTTTCACAATCTATGCCAAAATGTACAATTGACACCATTGCCCTGGTTCAGTCTACGGCGAGAGTTACCATTGCCCGGGTTCAGTCTACGGCGAGAGATACTACACATGTAACTCTCGCCATTGTTTGTAAAAAAGTTTTAATATGCTGTAACATTCATATTAATATTTTATTAATATTCATAATCATTTGCTATGATAATAATAGGAAAAAATCATCACAAATTATGCCTACTGGACACGTGTATTCACTGCGCCCAACTGTTTAATAGAGATTGAGACGACTGAATTTATTGGAGTATTTACAGGGATACAGTCGTCTGAGTTGCATATAGGACCAGTACGACCAATGTAAACACTATCCAAGCTACGATGGCGATTTGTGAAAGTTAAAACATGTCTGTCATAATCTACATCGTATAAACTATATTTTGCAGCTTCGGGTTTAACTCATTAATACTGAACGAATGATTACATCGACGGCAATGACGATAAGGTGCACAGTCGCAGTTCCATGAAGGGAACGCTCCATTAACTTGGACGTACCCGAGTAACCCGAGTTGGTTATCAGAGGATTAATCTCTATGTCAACATATGCGAACAGATTATCTTCTAGTGTTAACAAAACATTAGCACTGCCGGAACTACTTTTAGCATGGCCCACGCCGTGACGGCTCTTGTCCGGCACTCATGATTTACGACCAGCGTTAAAAGTGCCGTCCAGCACTTGCTGTTACTTTGAGGTCATCATTTAGTTCATAAAATTGCATGAAGAGTTTACAAAAACGATGGTACTATAGAATCGCTTTCAAATAAAATGCTGTTTAAACAATACTAGCAGTTAATTAACGTACGCTGATTTTGCATACGAAAAGCTATTTTTGTATGAATGTTTATACCCCTATAAAAGAAAGTACGGTAGCGAAAATCAGCACAACAAAACAGGACTTTTACTAAAACGTACTCTTTCAATTTCAGTTCAGACTCATATTGCGGAAAGGTGCATGCAATGCAATGAAAGTCACGAGCAAACTTTGGTGTCAACGGATCCAGTCTTTGAATTATCAATGAACACTCCCTTATTTTTCTGGTCAAAAGCCAAAGGCTACTTGTCCATCGCAACAAGCCTCTCTGTTTGAATCCGCGTGACTATTTTTAGCCGGATGCCGGCCAAATTGACCGGCTACTTCCGTATTTTGGCCGGCTACTTTTCAGCAATGTTTCGCTCTCTAGCCCCGAAATTCTGGTTTTGATAATAATATTTTGATATTTGATGTCTTGCAAGCCGGAGATAACATTTCAGAAGTGCCTATGTGGCTATATGTAGTCTAGCAATTTACGCGGTGAACTTGTTGCTATCTAGTATCAGCCTGTAGTACCGCGATCTGCGAACGTGTACTGTACTGGGAATCGCTCTCGAGGTCATCCTTGCTTTCCCGACTACAGCCCGAATTATTCCGACGTTCACATCAGGTGCAGCTTACCATTGGACTGACGCTACGCCCACCAATAGCCGGCATAAAGCCGACGTTTGTTTCTCTCAAACGCGAAAGAGAAGAAAGTCTCAAACGCGGAAGAGAAAGTCGACGCTTCAGAGCTTTTGTTTTCTGCGTAAGAGTAGGGCCTTGTCTGATGGGTATGTTTTTGATCAAATGTAAAGCGACCAAAAGTTACTGAGTCTCATTTTTCATACCTTTGAAACGCCACGTCAATCCATCCATAGTCGATCATAGATCGACATCGCGTTTTGTGGAGGGGCCGTGGTTAAGCGGAATGGAAAGCCTACGCGGGAGTCTAAGCTTGAAAACTTTGATTTTCTGCGTAAGAGTGTAGGACTTTGTCTGTTGGTTGCCGGAGGTTTTAGATCAAATCTAAATAAACAAACAATTACTTGGTCTCATTTTGCGCACTTTTGAACGCTACGTCGATCACAGTGTCAAATTTCAGGTCGACCACAGTCCCTCTATCCACGGTCTGGAAACGCCTATTGTAAAAGGTGTCAATCACCTGGATCGCACAGCCAACCCGCAATACGAGGGGCAGTCACGTGATAATGCGTAGCTTGGGTTTGTCATGCATGCCACAGTCTCCCCGATTGTGTGTACGCTTTTCTCGAATTTTCGCTGTTTTTGGCTCTTTTAAGCGTTCTCTGCGTCTATCTACGACAAGAAGACAGAAATTATCATATCCTGAAACCGGTGTTTGTTTTTCGTGATCCTTCCCCCATCGTAAATGATGATAATGTGCGATAATTTCTGGGATTGATCGCTGGGAGTGTGTAGACGTAGCACAAGCAACGGTTGGAATTATACCGCAAAATTTGTCGTCCATTTCTCTTGCAATGCTAGTATTCAGTGCCTCCAATTATGTTTTCTGTGTAATATTCTGTGAAATCATGTCTGTTAACTGAGCAGAATAGGAAAGACAACTGCAGAAATGCATGGATAGAGGGACTGTGGGTCGACCGATATTGCATTGTGTGTAAGCTTACTGTGTCACAATCGACTAGTCGACTGCAGGTGTGTTGTACACATACGGTGTCGTACAGGTTGACGTTGGGTGTCGTCAATTTGGAATTTTATCAAACATGAACACTGCAATTTAGCTCTCTTTTTCAATTATATTCAACATCACCAAACATCAATAGTAAGCTCGCGAATTCGTTTTATTGTGAAATTAATACCGCGAATTAAATCACTGCAAATTGTGCCATCCACCGACCGGCCTCGTCAACTGCTATTTCTCCTTTCTTATAATATGTACGAATGGCCATACTGTTTAAATTAGCTTTATAGGAGATGTAATGTCACAGGATACGCGCAGCTCTTGGAGTCCTTACTCACTTGTTACGTTGTTTGCAAGTGCAAGAAAAATCTCGCCACGTGGAAAGAACGTTCCATGCTGTTCTGATCACATTTGCAGATATGATCAATGCGCGTTACTGAAGTGAAGCGTCCGAAAATAGGAAACTTGAATGAAAATGAACGAAGAACGATATTTTGTTTCACCATATTTCTAAAACTTAGTTTAGAGCCTAAATTAAAGAAGAAACTAGATTACTTGCATTGAAAAGAGGGCAGTTCACTTTTTCCTGTCAACATAGTTCCATGTGCAAGCATATGTGTGTGCCCGTGGTATTGAGTGAGTCGTTACAGCCCTGACGTTCCTATCATAGCACCAGCTCGATAAGATTATCGCAACAATGGAAAATTAACACCTTTGGGGATTAAAAGTCTTCTGTTTGTCACCCGAGTTGGCAGGCAGCAACTCGGGTTTCAGGTACCATCAAAGTTAATGGAGCCTTCCCCTAATGCGACGACTGTTTCCCTTTAAGGAAGAGTGAGCTGTGAACTTGGCGGTCAGTTTTAAGTTTTGGGCAATTTGTTCCTCCGTACTAATTCCAAAAGAAATGGTGTTAATTAAATGAAAACTTTCGACAAAGGAACTTTCTATCAACCGGCCATTCCCTTTTGAAATTTATTCCCAGAGAAACAGATTGCCCGATATTTATCGACCGCAAACCTCGTGTTAGCTCTACAGTTTAAGTTTTCAATTTTCACAAATATAAACGAATGAAAAGTTTATTTCATGAGCTTCATAATGAGCACCCAATAATGCACCAAAATAGTATGATTCTAAACGATTAAGATTCTCAATATCTGTCCCCGAGGCGCAATCTACGTTTAAAATGGATGGATGTCCCGGTGTGGGTACGCATGACCTGATTTTACAAGGAGGCAGATCTCGATTACCCTTGTTTTAGCGCTCGTGTTTGTTGACATTTACAGTTCGTAGGTAAAAAGCTGACGAAGCCTAGGCTTTTAACGTTCCGACATGTTTAACAAGTTCAACGCTCTACCTGGCGTTCGTAGGTACACCTAGCCCGTACGTCAACTTTATAACCCAGTTAAATTTGATGCGTCTCGATTCTTCGATGACTTGCCAGTATCGAGAACCACAGTACAGTCCCTCTATAGAGGGACTGTGCGAGAACGTACGATGTTCTCGTACGTCCCGGATGCTGAACGCAATCCACACAATTTTTGACAATCGAAATTCTCAGTGCGCCCTCACAGCATATACCGCGGTACCTGTATTACAGAGGGCCCGCGGAAATATATAGGATAACCCCAATGAATAGGAAATGCGCTTCTTTCCACGGCATAGACGCTGCCCGGCGAATGCCTTTAAACACACAAGCAACTATCTCGGCAGTCTCGCTTTGTTTCCAGGCCTCGCCACTTTCGAATTGCTGACACAGTTCGCTAGTCCGACCAAGGAAAGTAAAGTGTGCCGCTGTCTGTAGCCTAGGGACAGACCACGGGTGCTTGGAGATGGAGCACTCAGTGTACTTTCGCTACAATGTGCACACTATATTGAACAGCCCTATCGCCCGTAGGACAGACATAGCAACTTGACAAAGCGAAGTACTGGTGAATGAGCTACCGTCAGCGGCGCACCCGCCCAGATTGTTAAATTACGATAGCCCCGTGTTGATGGCGGCGGCGGTGTGTGTGTGTGTGTGTGTGTGTGAGGGGGTGCATATCATAGACGATTGAAACGATTTTCAAAAAGAGTGTTTCAACAACACAGTCACATACAATATTCCGGTCCTTCTTTCTCGTAAACTAATTTGGAGATTATCTTCCAGCGTACTAGGAGCTAGGGACCAAGGAGTTGGTAATTTTCGTGACGGACGATTGACAACGTACGAGTAAATAAAGGGAGACTGACGACTATCGACAACTTTTTTGCTAGCCGACAAACCACAGACAATGAGAAAAACAAAACTGGCCGGGTAAATACTAGCATTAGGGAGAACATTGATGTCACAAACTTCCCTTCTCCGCTTGTCACATGGCAACGAGTTAACTTGCTTGCGTTCATGCACACTGTGCAGACGAGTTTGCCTATATATTAAATTGCGTACTTGTTCAATAAATCCTACGTTCATTCATCTCAACTTTCTCAAATAAGGTGATCTAAGGATAGAGTTTCAGTGAGACATGGTTTTCTTTCCTATACACGTTTACACTTCGATAATCTTTTCACAATTATTCTAACTCGGACTATGGTACACTGGAGTTTCGCGGCACTCGCTTGTCGAATACTGCAACTTCACCCAAAGTTATTGTCATGGAAAATTACTCACCCCTTTGTCCCTCCCGCCGACATAGAATATGATTAACACGGCTATTCATGCCCGTCACACCCACTGACCACTCCCCCAAAAAATGGTACAGGCCACGGAGGTACGATACATGCCATGGTCTGGAAAAAATGTCGGCAGGTGAAGTAGAAGAAAAAAATGATCAAGTAATGTCTTAATGTCAAGAAAATAGACAAAGAATTTGCTGTCACATCGGGGAAATAAAAATTTGCCGCCGCATGCTGTACCCATCCAGCCCCCAAGACTCTCCCCTAAAGTCATGATGGCTCGTACAAAGGTGATGCCGAGCAGTGCAATGGTGTAGCCCCTTGATGGATATTTCCCAACAACTGTATGCAGTCAAGAGATTTCAGCGCCCGCCTTTCCTTCACTTCAGTATGTGCGAGAAAATCGGCGCAGAAAGATAAGGGCCTCACTGTCCGCGGCATACATGAACATTGACACACCAACATTTCAACATTTTGTACACAATGGAGCCTGGTTCACCTCCATGGTCACATACAACTTTTTACGTGTTTCGTTATGGCAGTACTTCAATGTCCCTCCATATAATATGTTTCAAAATACTTCACACATACGTATACCGTGGCACAACTGTGAAATTCCCGATTGTTGTACTAGTAGGTCTCGATATCGAGTACTCACGTTCTTCGTGGTGGTCATCGCCATCCTGCGCATGCCGTGTACGTCGACAAATATCCAGCACTGGCAAGAAGTACTTTAGCATTCCTCTCAGGATTTATGATGATCAGAATACGTCTCAAGTTCACGGTTACAACACGTGTAAAATAGTCTGCTGTACTGAAGACATTGTCAACCAGTTCAAGCAGACTTGTCCCGGTAACTCAAGTTCCGAGTCGCGTTGGCCGTCTGGAAGGATCCTCCGTTCTCACAAGAACTAGTGTGCGTGTCAGTTCGTTCGGGAAAGTCGATGTAGTGTCGAAATCTGCATATTGTAATTACTTTATAGTTCATTTCTCATTAAGTATAGGCCAATCGGCAAGAGTAAAAGGCTCTCTTGAAGATTATCAGATGGCGCGGATATGTCAACATCGATCACGGAGGTCCAACAAGCTCAATCTCCGGTTATTGCCATCAATTAAGCAGCTATGTAAACAATATTCTTCTCAGAGAAAGAACCACGATTACTGCCGACATGGGGTACCAATAGAAACAGGGACTCGGAAACAAACAAATGACATTAATTACTGTCGAGGAATAATAACGTACAGAAATGTCGCTCAGATTTTTGAACGTCACGGAACTTTCATACGTAAGGTCAATGATGTTGAAACTTTGATCGGCAATTACCAAAGCACTTGTGTAATTCACCTCAAACTTGATAGGCAACGTAACGTTATATTACTATGACCATTTGAGTCCAGTTCACGGGTGCTGTGAAGGTTTTAGCATAGACAGTACCTGTCTACGGTTTTAGACACTGTCGATATCTTACCCTATAAGTGAAGTTCATGTGTTACAGTGCCTGTTCTCTAAGGCAGTGTGAAATCTGTAAAAAGTTTTATTCACATTTATTACTTTTGTAATTACTTGTCATTCAGCGTTATATGAGTAAAAAATAGATAACTGTAATGTGTACTGGTGGTCACTGGTTTTGTATACTGCCAGTGTTCTCTTGTGACACGCTCAGGGTGTCAAGCTGTAATCCACTGGATGCCTTATTTGTTAGGCAAAAATAAAATTGTGCTGTTCCGATAACATAGTTTTCAAAAATAGGGTAGGTAGGTCGGCAGGGATTTTTTTTCCAATATATTTTTATTTTTAAATATGCACTTTTCAGGCGTTCAGGGCGATCAAACACTGGCCACAACATTTCCAGAAAAACGTATCATACTTATAAAAGGAATAAAAACATGAAAGACGTTCTCGTTAAAGCAAAAATCAAATGTCAGGTAACGAACACGTGATTTTACGGTTTTTTTCTCTCTTGTTTTTACTTCCGTGTTTACGTAGCTCTAAAAATGTTTATGGACGGCAGGCAAAAAAATAGGGTAGCCCGGGTTATCGGAACAGCGCAGTTTTTTTCTTTGGCCTTATAGCGACACTCAGTTGTTTGTTTTAATTAGATAAAAACATCATGCATTCTGCACACAATGGGTGTTTACCAGACACCGAAACGGCGTGGGTAAGTGAAGCGGACTGTAAGTTCATGGTTCGAACATGGAGGTAAAAGAAAGGATATACATTTAATCCGACAGTAGAAGCGAGATTTGCTCCAGACTTCATAAAAATCTGAGTCTGAGCTCTGCACATTATGATCTGTTGATAGAAAGCCCCACCCTTGTTAGAGTTTGCCCAGTCTAAAAACTTTTGCACCATGGGCTATTAGTACTCTTCATCAAGAGTAACGCATGCACTTTTATAGTATATATTATTCACAGTCATTCGGCGCCTAGTTCTGTGAAAGAAATCTGATCACCTTTAGGCTGCGTTCACACAGTGGATAGAGGGACTGTAGGTCACAAATAATGGTGGGTGGGGGCTGCAAGAACCTTGATCAAAATCTGGGTTTTTTTTTTCAGATCCCATCTGACCTTCAAAAAAAATTTTCAAATCCCCCTCTACATGATCAAAATTTTTCAAGTCCCACCACCCCGACACACTATCGTATAGCGTCATATTTATAAGGGATGTACGCGCAGAAAAAATAACATTTAAGCGTAGCACGCCGAAGAGCAGGAACGGGAAGACATGATATCGACATGACTTCAGATATCGCCGGAAATTGGTAATACATTCTATAATTGATAGCACATTCATTTCACACGGTAATTACGTGAGCCCCATTCATGTTCTTCCCGGTTACTATGGCTTTTTGCTCATTGACCGTGAGACAATCATCAAGTTTTATTTGCGATACGAGTATATCATCGGCATGGCATGGGCGGCCAAGTGTTGGGTAATTTGTTTCACTAGTTCCAAACTGAACACGGTGGCCACCTATTTTAATGTTGATCACGGTGGCCACCTATTATAATGTTGATTCCGGGTAAGACAATGATTGAAAGTTTCATTTAGGAAAGTTTGAGCAAAAGTTTAAGTCTTTCAATTTCGAGGCGCATAATAGTTAATACTGTAAGTTACATCCCTTGTGGGAGTATAGTGGGTTGTGAAACTGACGTTAGATTTTGAATAAGTTCCATTTGTTGTTCAGTCAATTATTTCAATTCTTATTCAATTTGTCGTTTTCTTTGATATGGTTTTATTTTATTTGTCGCTTATTTGTTATTTATTTTTTACTTATTTGTTCGGTTTGTTTGATTATATATTCGTTTGTTTTTGTTTGTTTGGATGACAATTTTGTTGCAGTTTTTGTTTGTTTGTTTGTTTGTTTGTTTATCCCGGCTTCCCAGTGTATGAACTTCGATAATTTTGACAATATTTTTGTTCATTTTATACAACTGCGTTCTTGTCCTACTCCCTGCAGCATGTTGAACTGTACAGTATTCAGCTTGCCAACACAACCTGTGCATTTGTATCATTGTCGACAAATGACTTTCAGTCCGGACTCTAATTCAGTTAGCACCCAATAATGAACTCTACAACGTAATTCAGTTACCACCAATATAGTGTTTACATATACAGGCTTTGTTGATAGAAAGCTGAATATTGTGTGTTTCGGTATGCTATAGGGAGACAGCCGGAACTTTATTTCATACATTGCATAGGAATATTAAAAAAATAATACCAAAAGTTGCAGCTTCTACCCCGTGACAATATTTTTGTAATAAAGGTCATGAAATGCGACAAAATGGTTCTGGATTTTAGTTTAATTATTACTGACATTAGAACCATTGGATGACATAAAATGATATTCATTTAATTTTTCATTGAATTACCTACAAAACTATGGCATCTGAATGTAAACAATAATACTATAAGGAACCAAAATATTTCAGGTGCCCCTCATACGCTGAGTAAATTTAAAACTGTCAAGTCCCCCCTTTACTACACCCAGAATTTTCAAATCCCCTCCCTCACCAGTATCTGTGAATGCAGCCGCACTGAATGCAGGAATTTTAATAACACATGACATTGACACTTGTACGTACTTCATTTTAATATGTTGTCTCTTCCCGCCCAGTGTACACTGAAGGGGAAATGCTCTCCTGTGAGTGTGTTGACACTGAGCAGCTACATTCCGTTCAACCGATAGCTCTCAGTGTAATTCGCAATGATTGGACTGGGTGTAATTTAGATGTCGACATAGAAATCTTTACTGACTTCGGCTAATTTTATTGGAGTTCTTATCAGCTTTTGCCGATTGGAGCTTGATTTCGGAATCCGCGAAACATGCATGCTGCGTACCTACTCAAGTCCCGCCGCTGTGATTGGTCAGTCGTACCAATCGACGAGTCCAAAATTTGCATATCAAAGGAACGTTGTAAAACACAGACGCACTAGTATCTGGAGGTCAGGCCACACTGGCGCCGTCGTGTTCCTTTACTGTTACTGCAGTATACATTGAAACGTCGGAGACATTTTAGCTCCAGAACCGAACAGAAACCAGTTGGTAAATGTGCCTGACAATATAACTCCGACTGTAAGCACCTGACGAAATATCAATCATTATGGCGTAGACTGTGCAAATAAACCGTAGCTAGAGTTAGACCAGGAGCTTATATTTTCAGCCGACATAATGATGTGCGCCACTGACTACACATACGACTGGCAAAGTATGTGTATAGAGTGATAAAATTTTTGAAGGCTTCTGACAGGCACTAGGAGCCAATAATTCACAATGTAATTCAAGAGCGTAAAATAACTTGATATGAAAGTCAAGAGCTCACTGCTAGTAGGAGCATAGGGGTAGCTACATGTCTGTCCCTGTGGGTGGGTAAGTGTTGTGTTGTATCCCTGTTGTGACAACCTTTGATGTTAGGGGAGAACCATTTGATTTCTGGAGGGGGGGGGTATGGAGAAGTGGGTATGGGAGCAATTTTTTTTTCTGCTGTCAGACCTGCATCAATTTTTTTTTTCAAATGGAATAGCAGTGCAAATTGTTTTTATTGGTAATCAAGTTTGTAATGCGTTGTATATAAGGGAGTCGTCATTATTTACGGCCTGAAACTCCGAAATTTCGAGTGACCACCCCTCGCCAACTATGATGAATTTGAGTAACCTCCCTCTCTAACTCTGAAATTTTGACTGATTCCCCCACTTAGAAAAGTTAAATACCAATACATGTAATTGTAAAATTTACAAAATACTGCAACAGTAAAGACCTTTCAAATCCTGATGTACCCTGCTAGACTATCATCAGTTATCTCATGATGGTTCAAAAAAGGTGAGCCCATCAAAATGAAATTCAAAGTCACAATAAATGATATAAAAGCTCATGCAGTATCTAACCATATAGTATATTGTTTAATTTGGATGAGTATTATGACAGGGTTTTCACTAGGATATCTGACCGGGCAGAATTTGAAAGTACAGGGGGAGAACACGCGAGAGGCTTAGGGGGAAAGTGTTACAGGGGCTTTCCCCTATCTTGCATACGAATTTTTAAGATATTGATGTATGCAATGGTGCAGTCTGGTGCAATCTGAGAGGTGTTTTTTATATTTTTTACTAAGTGAAACTGTTAGAATACCCCAAGGGGAGAGCACGAGAGGGGGTCCCCCTCTCGTATTGGAAATTTTGAGAAATTGATGTGTTTAATGGTGCAATCTGAGAGGAGTTTCAGTTTATTTTGCACTCGGTAAAACTGTTTGAAAATTACTTTGAAAAACTGATTGAAGTGAGTGATTCGTCAAACGGTGTTTAGGAATCCAAAATGGGGTTCCTTCATCAGTCGCTCTTTTGTTTTGTATAGTCATCTTCGTCCTAAAAGAGGAGAAGCCAGATTATTGAGAGAGTTCGCCACTATTGACGGACTATATATAGTGAGCGATCCGATATGTGGTGTCATATTATAATTAACATGACCAAGCATCGATGTAAGTTCTCAGGGAAGATGTTATCTTTTGTGGTCAGAGAAACAAGGCTCACACATAAGCTTATGTATTTCATTATATTGTTGTTCCTCAATTTTTCTTTGTCAAGGTATATCTTTCTAACAAATTTATATTGAGAGAATAATATATTGGTTTTACAACAAGTTTATTGACTCCTGTCTTGTGTTTTAAATTTTCACAATTTACAGAAGTCAAATAGTCCTTTTAGATAGTGCCTATGCCATTGAGATATTGCAACAGAAATCCTGAAATATGAGAATAAGGTTTGCTAATTTCTGGTGCATTGTGACAATAATTATTTTTCACTTCTGTCTGTTATGACAATTTTTTTCTCAGGCCATGACAGGATCAAGTTTTTTTTCTTCGATCTCATCTGGGGACAAATATTTTTTTTTCTCAAAATCCTCCATACCCTCTCAAAATCCTCAATACCCCCCGAAATCAATTGGTTCTCTAATAGCACTGCCCTTGACGATCTTCTGTAAACTTTTTATCACCATGCTGCATCTATTATTCGAAGAGTTTGATCGCCTAATGCGCCAAAGCAAGCAAGGATAAATTACTAATCTGTGAACGCTGTCATCAGATTATCACCGGCTTAACTTTGACGAAGTCAACAGCGAACGCGCAGCAAGTATAACAGAAGATTTACCTTGCTGGTGCGTTCGTTGATGACTTTGTCAAAGTTATTCCGGTGATAATCTGATGACAGCGTCCACAGATTAGTAACTTACCCTTGCTTGCTTTAGAACCGTGGACCAGTGGTTAGGGTAACGGACTCACTATCAGAGGATGGTGAGTTCGAGACCCGGTTCAAGACCCGGTAGGTCCAGAGTAATGGACTCACTGTCGGAGGACGGTGAGTTCAAGACTCTAGCACGGTGCTGTGCTGTGCCCTTGAGCAAGGCACTTTACTCCTCAGTGCTCCATTGGGGGTTAGTGGGTTATGCATACCTCATCCTGTAATTGGGCTAACGCCTGTTGGATGATGGACTGAATAAAAAAAAATGAAAAAAAAAACAACAACATTAGGCGATCAAACTCTTCAGATAATAGACGCAACACAGTGACAAAACTTCGTGTAAGATTGTCAAAGGGCAAATACGTGACACCGCGAAGGAGAAAAAGAAATTGTTACAAAACCAGTGCTAACAAAAGACCAAGACACCAAACGTTGGCAGCATTCTTTATTGGCAAGTCAAACATATTAAAATAAAATAAACCATGGCAATTAAGAACGCTGTAACGTTGGAACTAATTTGGGATAATTGGATTTTTATATTTTTTAAATTTCTCAAAAGTGTTAGGTGCAAGATGTTGAATGTTGCAATAATACAATTTACTCATAAAAACAAGTGATTTTAGATTAAATCGGCGGCATTACTTCACCATCCCATTATCCCAAATTAGTTCCAATCGTGTTGCTGTGTTGAGCCCAAGTCAACCCTACCCTCGCCCCTGCCCCTGGAGATGGACATTTTGTGCACCTCCTATGGTCGTAAGGGTCCCTGGCAACCTTTGAGTAGAGTTCCGACGACTGCCTCCCTTTCAAAAATTGTCACCAAGGGACGGGCCATTCGATCGTAGGAGGGGTAATCAGATGAGAACAAGCCATTTTAGTCTCAAAAATTCAATGTTTGGAAAGGTCTGCGCATGCGAAGTCGGTAAAGCAATCACTCCTCAAAGAGACTCCCGCCTTTTTTTATTATATTGATGTGAATGCTTTTCTGAGAAGGGCTGATATTTTCAAACATTTTCCTCTTCAGCTTTTGTTTTAAATTTTGAAGACGTACACCTCTTCCTTACATCATATGGTCTATTCCTCTCTTTTTTTTACTCAAGCAAGTCTAGCAGTGCTTGCAGAATGATGTGCATAGTGCTAACCACACTGTGCGCTTGGTAGATTCTGAATGTACCGTTAAATCGTTTGGGACGAATGGTCAATGGTGGAAAATATGGATAGAGGGGAAACTTAAAAAACAGTGCAGTTTTTGTACCCTTGAAGTTGCACCGAAATATTAACATTAAAGGGAAAAGGGCTTGTGAATTTCTTTGAAAATTGACCTGTCGTTGCTCACGCACTTAAAATCTTTGCAGGCGAAAGAAAAATCAACATTCTTGCTGCATCCCATAAACTTCCTTATTTCTACTTGCAGAATCATATTGAAATTACTGGTGTCAAATCTTGCTGACACAGTAGGTATATAATATCTAATGATTTTTGTTGAGTGCTGAATTTTACTTCACGGTCTAAAATTCATTTGTGCCAGTGAACAATAATACGGCACATTGTACGACAATGCACAGTATTGGTAGAAGTTAAGAATTAATTTCACAAAACGAAATTCAAGCGACCGGGATCGCTATGCTTTTAAATTCAGGCAATTGTGGCCGTATCTGCCTCCAAGCAGACCTCAGTCGGACTACAACCAAATGCAGCGTTTAATTACTTCTGGAATCACAGCTTCAAAAGTACGTAAATGTAAGCCTCAAAATAATCATGCAAAACAAAGGTTATCATCAATAACAGATATTACTTGCAGACTACACCATTGAACAGAGTCGACTAATGAGTGCGCCCGAGGTGACCCGCAGTGCGCGAGAATGCGGGACAACGGATTCCCAGCGCTTTGGCGACATTCAAGTTGTCGCAAGGGCGAGTCCTGGCTGCAACACTGCTGTACCCGTTCATATACCGAGTATACCGGAAAATTACATGGCCTTGGTTTTTGGTCGATGACCCGTGCTATTGACTGGGCATACACATGGGTTGAGACGCGTTCATTTACAACACAGCTTTATGCACGCAGAAATCATGACGCGGCGATATAAATCTACGGGTAAGTTGCTTTCGACTTTTTAATTTTTTAGGGGTGCATCTTTGTAGGTCTGAAAGGACAGTCAGAAGGGTAAAAAAATGGTCGACTGAAAATTGTATAAAATTAAGGACTGCTCCTCTGTAAAAAGTAATAAAGAGAGAAAATTCGATATTGAAATAAGGAAAACAAGTAGATATCACTTCTGTGAGGCCAATTAGCCGGTGTCTTCATTCTGGGGCTGACCTTTTAGAAAATTCTATAATTCTTCCCCTGGGAAATATGAAGGCTGGGTTGAGGCACTTGAGTAACGTTATAACGTCCCTCCACAAAGAAGGGAATCACTGGCAAACTACAAACGGTCGCCACATTATTGAGGTCATGCAGTCTATGTCGAATTCACAAATCGTTATTTGTGCTCTTTAATGAAATTAAATTCGGTGTAGAAACTATCAGGTCAGCTGATGGCGTTTGACTTCGCCGATCCAGCAGAGACTCTGGCAGAGCTGTTAATTGGAACCTGTGCGTCGCCTGCCCCTCGGAAATCCGTCTGATATATCGCGTGCCATTGGTGACCGCGCTCTTGTGGTTGTGCAGTGAACATTGAGGTGCGGTTGTCAGCCTCTTCACTGTGAGAAGAGGCAGTATACCGCAATTCAGAAAACTGGTTTATGGTCGACGTTGCTGGGATATTATCTTTGACAATGACAGAAAACGCCCCAGCGTAGAGGATATGTCAGTATAATGCCCGCGCGTGTTTACTTTCTCCTGAGCAAGACGCATTTGTTTATCTGGACAAGGTTTGCTGCCGGAAGTGACATATCACCATGGTGCACCTTTAAATAAGTCAGTCATGTCGTTTTGACAAAGTCTGAAAACAAGCCTTCTGCGATGACAAACTTGCTTATGATTGCATGGAAATCGAAGTAAGTCTTTTTAGGCTCTTAAACATTTTATTGCCCATTTTACTTACACAACCTCAAGACCTATGCGTATTTAATATCTCAGAAAATAAGGTTCTATAAAGTATGTTTGAATTTTTTGCCGAAAAAATGTAAAGAACGCTTTTTCCCATTCTATCCACTTCCTGACACAATCCAATTTAATGAGTCTGGAAAGACGATTTTGATCACCAGCTAGGGAATGTTGCACCATGAGAGGTTACATGTATGTTCGTTAAGAGCAACCAAATCAGTGTACGTCGTGTGAAAGTGTGTACTAGAATTCACCTATCACGATTAATTTAAAAAAAAATAAACATTTTGACTGACAGTTGTCTTTTTTTTAATCGACACCAATAGTATAATTAAAGGGGTAGCGCGTTCAACTTCTATCAGATGTGACTTGTCATGTGTTTTAAAGCATTTTCTGTTGGTCAAAAAGTCCCTTTATCATACTTCCAAAGTCACGTTGAAGAGCTCACAACTTGTCCAAACAGCCTGTATGCCACACTTGTAATGACCAGAGTCATTGCAATTGACTGAATTTCATACTTGAGTAGAATTATTCCTCTGTCAACGATATCACTTGATTACTGTATCCAGTGCGTGATGTTTAATTGAAGGCCAATTCTTGGTACTTTATCATACTTTAGGGTGGGGTGGGAGGGAGGGGTTCAGAAAAATATGAATTCGTCAAGTTATAATAGAACACTGAACATATTAATCCGCAAGGAAACTGCTTAATAACTAAATTAATTCTAGAGATTTATTCGTGCGACTGGTTCAGTGATTCACATTATCAATTGGACTGGTGGCGACCTTTCAAAATCTTGGACCGTGGACGTCAAAGGGACGTGAAAAAGATCCTATTGACGTCCGTGCCTTCTTTACGTTTATGCTGGAACATATTTTACGGTTTCACCCGAATAAATGCGAAACAGAAATGATCATACAGACAGAAAACATGATTAAAACATACCACCGTTGCATTTAGATCCTTCATTACAAATGACCATATAATTGAATCGCAATTCGTTTGCCTCGGTTGTGTTGAATTCGCCGAAAGAAAGTTGTCGTTACACTTTGTTGAACAGGAAGTGACGTCATCACAGACAACCACGTTGGCCCATGGTACAAAGAGTCCTGAACACGGCGGCCCCCTCTGGCGCGAGTTACTACTTTCTTATACCGCAGGTAAATTCCGGCCACTCCTGAACTGTGTGCACTTCACGGACGCCTAGATTCTTGGAAAGGTGGATGCTGTCAATAGGGACATTTTTAGTGAAAGCAATACCACAACAACATTTTCTCATAACCTCGTAAATTATTGCTCACCGCGAGCGAGTGTGATACGCATCCGAGATGCATTCGCTTGGCCTGGGTGACGCCCTCGCCTACCTTCATAAAAATGTTCGTCCTTAAAGAACAAGGAATCTTACTTCCAATATTTTTTACCGCTATGGTTAATCAAGTTCAAGGTTGGTCAGCGGCAAACAACAACCTACCAACTCTTCCATGACATTTTCTACCAGTCAAGTGAAGTTCAAGTTGAGATACAGAAGCTGTGTGTTTCCACGGTAGCAAAAAAAGAAAATTAAAGCTGCAATTGTATTTGTTGTCATAGTAACGTATCATCAAATGCTTCCATCATACTGAAAGAGGAGAGTCCTCGAAGCATAATAGATACGAGGAACATGTTCCTCATCAAGCATTAGTGCAAGGCGCTGAGCTGCTCATACCTACTAACACACGCAAGTCATTTTGACATCTCCCATCCTATCCACAGACAATACCCCATTGTTTATTCGAAATGCTGTTTACCGGGCTATCTTTTAATGAGTCGGTGAGTACTTCTGAGAAGTGGATCTCGCGCGTATCGGATGTGCTCTACTGCCTGTACGTTCACTGTCCGATGACCTTGAGCCGTTTGGTGGAAAGTTTACGCACTTCCGCGCTAACTATTTGGGGCGCTGCCTTCATTAAATATTGGTATTTCTAATCCCCGAGTAGTCGCAGGTAGACTCCTGAGAGTTTCCTTGCCGCAAACAGTCCTCAGCGACGACGACTGCCGCGTAAAGTAAAAGGTGAGTGCTTGATGTAACCGGAGTGTACGAAGATCATATCTTACACATCTTACACAGTGTTTCGTTACATCAGCCAATCAAGTACCATGATGTCAGAGGCAGCCTACAACGCTGTTCGCGAATGGGGGAGTCTTGGCGGGCGAGCGCGCGAACAATCGTTTTCTCGCATCAGTGGGCGGGAAAATAAGGCGGAAGGGCAATTTTTATCTTCAGCAGACGGGCAAATGTTTTCTCAGGTGATCAGCGGACAATTTGGAATAAGCCAGGTAGGAGATCGAGTCACTTGTTAGTAAGGGAAAGGTGTAACGACGGCAGAGAGTAAAATCATTCCCGTTGAGGGAAAAAGGCTCTGTGGATTTTTTGTAGTGGGAGGAGGGTAGTTGGACGTTTCCTTGTGTGGAGCGTATTGACGTAAATTTTAAATAGTACTTTGCAGTTGCCAACGATGTTTGCTCTTCCCTCGTATTTTTTCAAAAACCTGAGAACAGTATTTACATACAAACTACATGTACCTGTCATTTCTAAAAAATCAACAGGTGGTTGTAAACATACTTTCTCAGTACGTAACTACAGTGATGTCGCATAGTTTAGAGTAAGTGTCATAATACGCAACTAGTTCATGAAATCCGACTGATTTAATCCTTGTCAAAGTATCTGTTACAAAATAGGTATGATACTAGCCGACCTATCAGGTTTTTATAAACGTCGCGTCAGAGCTTTCCTACAGCATTCGATCTAGTTACGGCCCAGTCGAACACAATGAAATATCAGTGCCAGGATCTCAGGATCCCCCAAAATCCGATTTTCCGACTCTGGTCACGTTTGCACAATATAATCCAAGAAGGACAACACCTGACAGTATGTAACACCAAAGTATAAGAAATAAGAGAGTGCTACCTTTGAAGACTTTGAACCACTACTCTGTTTCCGTATCTCGACGACGTCGCCGAGTCCCTGGTTGTTCTCCGATGGGAGATCAACTGCAACAAAACCGTCAATGTACAAACGTATTCAGTGAAATATCCCGAAGCATGATTCAAATTTTAGTCACGAGATATAAGCAATTAATAATAGCGATTTTAGTTTGACTGGCGATGATGTGTCACCTCAAAGCTAAAACGACATAGCATGGAGGTTGCACAGCAACATCCATGAACATAGCAACTGCTCTCTGTTGGCCTGAACTCGACATTGAACTTATTTGGACTTATTTTATCTCGGTTCGAAATCGTTAATGTAATGTCTGATGGCTTTTTTCCAAAATCTTGTATAATATATTTTGTCAGCGCATTGTAATACGGCAGAAAAACGGTTTAGGCTGATTACGAAGATTGGGTAGACTTGCTCAAAGTCTGTCGGGCATATAAGTATCAGAACATACTAGAAATTGAAGGACTAAATATCATCAGACCGTCGCGCTAATGGTAGGCGTTTGCGTAGATCGTGGGTTGAACGCCTAGTAAACTCAGCTGCTGAGAAAAGCCAGATGACTGGGGGCCAGTGTAGGAGATGGGTTCTGACGGTTGTTTACTAAATCAGTGCATGGAATGGTAGGACTTGGACACAACACACTTGTGTCTCTGCGCATGCGCACGATTCTCTGTGTTCAGTCTGGGTCACGGTCTCATCGCTACAGGTAAACAATCGTGAATCACTGTCCCCGCATAATGTACGTGTACGTGATTGCACGCGCCTGAACCAAAAATAGCAAGATTTTTTGACGTGCGTGCATGGAAAAGATATAATTACACATATTTAAGGGTTATTACACGAAGTTTGGGCGATACCGCGTCGTATTCGAGTGATGTGTCCGTATTTTGACGAGTTGCGCAGCAACGAGTCACCAGATATGAACTGAAAATGCTCACGTGTTTCATTATATATTGCATTTATGTGCAAGTTTGAACCTTTGCTACATGCTTTGCTACATTTAAAGTGTTATGATCAACACAATGAATTTCACCACAGATCAATTCTAAAGGTCATTAAGTATTCAAAGATGTAATTAGCTGAAATAAAAATAACTAATTTCTTTGAGTACTGTCATTGTATCACAATATAGCATGTGTAATTACCTTTGGTCAAGTCCTTCAAGCTCTATATGCCAAACCGTGAAAGCTTGTTAGCTATTTATGCAAATTATGAATTAGCTGACATGAAAATGCAAAATGACTTTCAATACTGTTATAACCTGGTATAATGATCAATGTACACAGCATGTTTCGCCAAATTTTATCAAGTAAATGCCAGTATATATCCCTAATTTGGAAGGTTCATTAAATATGCATATTGGGAATTGGCTGAAAAAATGTCAAATGACTTTCAATAATCTTGTATCATAGTATCTTTAATGTACATAGCAAGTTTTGCCAACTTTGGTCAAGTCAAAACAGATAAATATCGCTAATAAATGCGGGATATCGGACCGCAGGCGGGCGAAGATTGCATTATAAGCGCGCCAACCCAAACTCACTGCATGGACATCACATTTACGAAATCGAAGTCCAAAGTCAACTACGTCATTGTTAGAATAAGAGAGGTTTTCCATCACACGGGAGCATACCACCACAAATTTTGCAAAGATGGCGTTGCACTGGCATTGAAAAAGGGTGCATGGGAGCATGGGAACGCGGGCAGTTTCCCTCGCTATGGGTAGGAAATGCATTGAGCAAGACACACTTCCGGGTTCGCAAAAAAACGAGAATCCCATTTACGGGGCGCTCAAATATAACTATTTGCTGTGATACATAGCAGAGGCGTATATGTTTGTGATGCTGAGAATAACATCAGTAAATAAATGACGGGTTTTAAAAGTTGACGTTTTTTGCGATGAAACAGACTTCTGAAGGTAGCTCGCTTGGGGAACACGTCATCCCGGCCGCTGTCCGCTTTGACCCCAGTAATTCACACTGGTTTTGGTCGGCCCCAGGTACCCAAGTCACTTCGACCCCGTCACACTTTTGCCTACATGTCCACGGAAAAGCCGGACACTCTCGTCATACTCGTAGGGCTAGCTACATGCACTGCCGCGATGCCGATCGTATGCATTCCAAGGCCTATCCCGGAATTTGTTTCACAAACAACCTCAAAGGAGAGCAAACATACTTCTATGGACAATATATGACGAACACGTTTCTTGGCGAAGCAAAATCAAAACAGTGCAGAAGTACATGAAGTAGGTCATGGCCTTGGACTCTGTGCACGAACCTGATTGGACACTTCAATACCTTTGACCCAAAGTTATTATTCATCAGCACTTCCATGCCATGAGGCTAGGTAGAGAAACGTATGTACTCATTTCTGGCGATCGAGCAGCGAGGGAAACAATCAATTACCAAGGATAAAGCTAATTTGCTAAACGATATTTTATCTTGAATAGTGAGTTGAATGAGTAATAAAATATCATATTTTTAATGTTCAATACGAGGTTGAAACACGGAGGGACCGTGGTTGAAACCAGAGCTATCCAGCTGTAGCCAACCTGGACAAGCACATTTCACAGTAGCCCTGCGTACGATGCTGTGTGTTCCGCTACAGCTAATAGCCCCGCTCACCACAGCCCTGCAAAGACCCGTACGTAGAGTTGGTGACTTCAAATTCATTTTTGGACTTGACGTAAAAAGCCAAATTACTGCCGAAATTCAGCGTTCTTGGGCCCAAGTCGTATCCCTGCCTACCTCAGCTACTCGATCGCTTCCAAAAATGCCAGTCTTTTATTCTTTTTTCGTAAATAACCGTCGATGTCGGCAACTCTCTCGCTAGCCCTGCATACGTACGCAGTGTACGCTGTGTGTTAGGAACGCACACAGGGAATGCACAGCGTACACTGCGTACGTACGCAGGGCTAGCGAGAGAGTTGCCGACATCGACGGTTATTTACGAAAAAAGAATAAAAGACTGGCATTTTTGGAAGCGATCGAGTAGCTGAGGTAGGCAGGGATACGACTTGGGCCCAAGAACGCTGAATTTCGGCAGTAATTTGGCTTTTTACGTCAAGTCCAAAAATGGATTTGAAGTCACCAACTCTACGTACGGGTCTTTGCAGGGCTGTGGTGAGCGGGGCTATTAGCTGTAGCGGAACACACAGCATCGTACGCAGGGCTAATTTCACAGCGCCCTCAAACAGTCGATTGTTTTCACTTGTCATACGCGGCGTAACAGAAAAATTAAAACTTTCATAACTTCATTAATATCCAAGCCACGCCCACCAAAACCTTTTCAGTTCTAGCCATTTGAATTCTGAAGATGTCTACCAAATTTGACTGAAATACGTTCAGCCGTTTTTGAGAAAATGGACCAACAGACAGACAGACAGACAGACAGACAGACAGACATCGCTGCGACATATGCCCACGTGTTCACACGTGAGCAAAAAATACGGACACATCACGAGAATACGACGCGATATCGCCCTAACTTCGTGTAATAACCCTTTATCATACATGCATGCTTTGGTTATGACTGTTTTCCTACAGACGCTCCGAAATTAGCAACGAAATCAACTTGAAATCGACCTTGCTTCGTCCAGGCTGTACTTATAAAAAGTTGGTTGCTAAGGAGTGATGACAACCGTATCACTTCTTGATATTATTCCGCTATTGGGCCATTCCACTGCAAAGGAGGGTTTATGGAGCACTTTTACAGCAAACAATTTAAATATTACGATGCATGTCGACACAGGTTTTCACAATTTGAAGAAGATTTATCTTTAGTTTAAATTGACGGTGGATGTAAAACATAGGCGGAAGTTCACAAAATGGGTGTGTTTTCGTGTTTTAAAACATAACCTCATCCCTGCGTGACAGTTATGAGGCCGCCAAAATCGGGTCAAAATACTCGCGCCACGCTCAAACTCTTATCGAGTATGAACGAACAGCTTAGAGCACAGAGCAAGCAGCTCTACCACAGGCGACCCAATAGGTTCTGAGTTTTTCACACTGTTTTCTCTATCATTTTCTCTTCTTTCTTCATGCTCTGAATGATCGGAATAAATAAAATAAATGGTTTATATAACCTAACCTAGCCTCTGTGACTCTTTATTTATTTTACACTCCATTACAAGGACGTATATCTCTCATACACACATGCTGTAATTAATTAGTCAAAACAACTAATTATGCTAATCCGTGGACTTATCAGAGGTTGGTCAACATCGGAAAGATAGTGATGTTAATGAAAAAGGAGCCCGTTTTAGTAACCATTCCTATCTTTCGCGATGTTGACCAACCCGTAAAATCCCTGATAAGTCCACGGATTAGCATAATTAGTTGTGTTGACTAATTAATTACAGCATGTGTGTATGAGAGATATACGTCCTTGTAATGGAGTGTAAAATAAATAAAGAGTCACAGAGGCTAGGTTAGGTTATATAAATCATTTATTTTATTTATTCCGATCATTCAGAGCATGAAGAAAGAAGAGAAAATGATAGAGAAAACAGTGTGAAAAACTCAGAACCTATTGGGTCGCCTGTGGCTCTACGACATCTATGAATGCACATACAGTGGATATAATACCGTACCACTACCAGTCAGTTTATCTCGAAGAATTATACATGTTCCCAGGCGTCAAATATGCCGACTTTACCATCTCAGTAAGCGGATTAGTGAAAACATGAAGTGAGTACACTGTATAAGCTGTACTGTCGTAACTCGTTCGTGATTTTGTTGCTGTACGAATAAAAGTACATTAAAAAGGTATTTCCGTCTTCTCCTCGTATATTTTCCTTCCTGGCTTGCCTAAATAGAACTAAACTTCCTTTAACACCGAAGCGAAAGTTTGACTTTCCCTAGATGGCACATTGTATCTGAAACCCGCACCGCATCGGTGTCACCGGCCACCAGACACGATCATGACCTGTGAACTGACAGGTGCAAATCGGAAATATCATATGCACCTTCAACCTTGTCTGTCGCGAGTATTTTCAGTGCGGTTGGATTTTCATGGCTCATTTACGACTGTAAACGATGTAATTCACCGCCCAGATACTTTAAGCTCATCAAAAGGAAACTTGTCGTAAACCGATTCTATCATGATGCTCTGTCAACCGATTTCTTTACGTGTAATGATACTTCCATGGTGTAATCTTCAGCAGCGTAGATGACACGAAAACACTGCACCGTGCACCGCCACAGGACCGGCCGTGAATTGACAGGTGTCGGCAAATTATACAAATTCTCAATACGTTTGTTTGTATTTTTTGGTACTGTACTTGTGCCTAAGGGCAATGCCCATGAAGTGACTGCAAACAACAAAATTTTGACCATATAATCATAATGAAGTTTCGGATTGTCATTTGTCTTATTCGCTCAGCTGTTTTATATGTATATACCAACGAAGGCCATGCATACAGCGAAGGTCACGCGTCCGCGTCGCTGTAAGTAGTTCGGTTACAGTGAAAATGTAATTCGTATTTTCACTAGTTAAAATATGGGCTCATATCAGTACCGTCTGAACAATAGAAGAATGGCAATACAGGCATAGCATGTATGATAATACAACATATTTCCGAGTCGCCAAAATGTGTTTTTCACTCTCTCAAATGGCAATGGTCAATTTGTGTTGACTGATGTCCCGCACAAGGACGGTACTTCAAATTGTGTGTGCCAACCCCTGCCCCGTGTAATCACGGGCAAGTTCAAAAAACTGTCTGGAGTGCACTTCAGCGTGGATGTAGAAATGAGAAACCCTCGTCAACAGTGCCTTGTGTGTTGAATCAATAGCAACGATTCGCTGATCATGATCTTGTGATTAAAATAAATAGAAGAGCCCCGATGATATTACGGTAGATTGTTCCAACGGTTGTAAAATACAATTTTAACAAAGATTTAAAATATGTCAATTAGGGACGTACACATGAAGAACAATGGGCTTATGGGATATATCCATTACCTGCAACTTAATTTTTTCACGGCATTATGTATTTTATTTAGGAATGCTGCAAATGGAAATAATAATAACACTGCAAATAAAACAATTAGTTGTGCCAGCCGGGTTATGGAACTGATCTGCAGTGCCAGGTGTATTTTTATGATCGGTTAATTAACTTGTATAATTTCTCGAGGGACCATGTGAGTCATTCCTACCAGTATGAGTAAATCTGTGCAAATTCACTCGTTTTAATGTAGTGAGCGCGATTGTAATAATGTTGTAGCAATTTTTAAAATCTGACTCAATGTTTACATTTGTAAACGATAATTAGGGGTATGTTCAATTTTGTTAATTAATTCATGGTTAACCGGTGAACTCAACTGATATATTTTATATCTCGCAGTGACCACAACGTTGAGTATTTATGGTGAACAAACACTCACAATGACTATATACTCCAATGATTTGCAAATACTGCAGCTCAGTTGTTTGTCTGTGTTGAACATGGGACAGCCTCTAGGAATCTTTGACGGACAACCGTATACGAAGGTAGAGTGTACCTCGGGACATTTTATTGGCCATCGATATCTGACTTTTTAAAATATTATTCTTGTTTGGTGGTTGTGTGGACTCGTTTTTTAAGCCTCTGGAGTAAATGAAGTTTCCACCATCTGTCTTTGTTAAAATCAAAAACATATTCGTTACTTATTTACTCGTAAAGCGCCCTCAATGGGCTGATAACACCGTGTGTTTGCCATTTCTTTACTCAGACATAACTTCCCCTATACGCTGCTATGAACAACAGTTACTGTACTGTAGACCTAAAGCCCTGTTAGATACATCTTTCTTGCATTTTGCTTTCCATAAAATACCATCTTATCTTCGGAGAGATGTTTTACGTTCCCGTTATTGAGCCATTTTGTCTTTGAAAATGTCGCTATTTCAATCCTTGTTTTGGTGATGAATTTGGTCGATTGAATTCAGGGGCTGACGCGTATATTTGCAGTTCCAATCCGAACAATACTTGGTTGTTAAAATCTGAGTTGAACGTTAGTCGTTTGAAAAACGTTCTGTGGTCACACTACGGTAAGCATAATTACACACATAAGCCATCATATCAAAACAATGCAAAAAGATACAGCTTATGGGGCTTTATAACAAGTACAACGGACACTCTGAATCTTACATGTCGGTAGCTTGTTCCCAAACATCGCGTGGCAATTCCTCACTTGTTTTGATCGTGAAAGAGGACGTTGTTTTACAGTTTTATCGCGGAAAGTTGCGAGCAACCGCTCATGGACTAGTATTTTTGGTTTCGCTCATTTGTTGCTGTGGGTCCATAGCTGTGGTGTTTTCAGACGGGATTCCTGCCTTTTACGGGCGGTTTTGACTTTTCCGATTTTAACCCCGCCACCACAGCTATGGGATATTCCATAGACTAGCGTCCAAATCCGCCGCAAGCACCCTTTGCGCAAGTTTGCTCGACGATATTTCGAAAAATTTTCCATCCAAATTACAAATTGCCAACACTCATCGACAGCTTGGTTATTAGGGACTCACCAGACCAGAAATCCGCTCAAAATTCACTGAAATATCGCCTTTTTTCTAAGTTTGCGCGACATGACTACACGTAGACCGCCATTTTGCTAGCGTAAAACTGTTGGTCGAGGATCCCTGCAGTACGTCACTACAGTGACGTAGGGCCGTGACCTCTCAACTTCTAAACACAAACTGAGAGATTAATCGTGTGATATCGATGACCATCGTTCGTCTTATGGACATTCACAGTCTCACAAAACTGAAACCAAACTTTTACTTGGGGGAAAAAAGTTCAGTCCTAGGATCTATAATTATTCGTGGCGCGCCGCGCGGATGCTGGCCGTAAGTTAGTTTGTGTTCAGAAGTTGAGAGGTCACGGCCCTACGTCACTGTAGTGACGTACTGCAGGGATCCTCGACCAACAGTTTTACGCTAGCAAAATGGCGGTCTACGTGTAGTCATGTCGCGCAAACTTAGAAAAAAGGCGATATTTCAGTGAAATTTGAGCGGATTTCTGGTCTGGTGAGTCCCTAATAACCAAGCTGTCGATGAGTGTTGGCAATTTGTAATTTGGATGGAAAATTTTTCGAAATATCGTCGAGCAAACTTGCGCAAAGGGTGCTTGCGGCGGATTTGGACGCTAGTCTATGGAATATCCCATAGCTGTGGTGGCGGGGTTAAAAATCGGAAAAGTCAAAACCGGCCCGTAAAAGGCAGGAATCCCGTCTGAAAACACCACAGCTATGGACCCACAGCTAGCTCATTTGTTGCTGAGTCATCACAATCAAAATTCCATTATTAGAGGAAATGAATAATAATGTATTGCAGCACGGGTACACCTACCGATAAGACAAGCAAATATACCATTGAAACGTTATTTTACATTATTTTACTTTTTAAATCAAACTTTAAGCGATGTATTCATTGCTTAGATAAAGTTTGTGTGCGATGTATAGCGAGTATGTAAGTGCGAGTGCTCCATGAACTCTACAGCGTGTGGAGGGGTCGCAGTCAGAAATATTGTAACAACTTAGCCTGGTTATTCGGAACCACTCTTTTTGAGAATGGGATTTGGCCGAGTGGTTCTGTTCTGTTGCTTCTCCGCTAGGCGACCGGCTGCCGTATGTTTTGATATCGAAACCGATTGAAAACACCTTATTTAATGCTAAATGACTCAGCAAAAACGAAATGAGCGAAACCCAAAATAAACGAGTAGGTGTTTTGGCGGCAAAAGTTCATCAGTTTCAGTTTCGATGAGCGTATTGCTTTATTCTGTGACGTCAATAACTTTTCCCCCTTCTTCTTGTCGCGATCATCAACAATTGAATTCTTTCCGGAGAGTTTTACACAATGGCGGCTGTCAGTTAGGATTTCTGAACATAAAGACTTTTGAGGCAATTTACCTGCCTTATTATCAAAACTTTACTCTGAAAGATCGATTTTTTCCTTGATTATGGAATAGAATCGTCTTAAATTTTCCTTGCGCTAAGATCAGAAATTTCAGTCTATCGTATTTGCCGATTGTTGTAACTTGAGAACGCGCGCGTACCGTCATGATAGTCTACAAATTTCACAGATAGTTTCTTTTCCCTTCCGTGATCTAATATATATTATAGCCCAAACATGAGACTTTATTACATGCCTCTTATATCGAACGTCGTAAGGAGGGCAAATTGTCTCCTGCCCCGAGGGTACATAGTCCCTTGTTTGGGCTATAATGTTTTTATTACATGCCTCTCTTACACAGTTTTCACTCAAAATATTGAGGTTTATTGGCAAATGATAATCAAATGCTTTATTTCCATCTGAGACGAAAATCCGTTAAAAATGGAACGATTCCATCATCGAATGGCGTAATGATATATTTAAACTACTGTTATGCGGTTTATCAATGTTTTTGTGCAAAATTTCCCCAAAACCGGATTTCCTATGCAAAACATAAAATTTCGACATTTTTACATCAAAAAGTTGTCAAGTTGAAAGTAGTTCCGGTTCACTTTCAGTCCAATGATGATGCGGCCAGCGACGTCATCGACGAGTTACCATTGAATCATATAGAGCACGCGACGTTCGATATACGAGGCATGTAATAATGGCAGTTGCTTCATACAATCCGAAAAAGATTATGACACAGACGTCTATCAAAATTCAATTCCAATGTCTTCATCCTTCCGCCTACCCAGGAATTCACCTCTTTGATGTGATTGATATGACCCTGTACAAGTACAAAGCATTGACGTGTTTCTATTTCAATTTTGATATTTCGTCATATCTTTACAGGTAATACATATGTAATTCTGTAATAGGTTATATCCTTACTTTAGTCAATCAATAACAACTATTGCGACCCCTCCCTTATTATACAATTTGAACAATTTACTACTGCATATTTACTCTGCCCTGTACAATACGAAACGAAAGTAAATATACAACAAAGCAAATAGACTAGTTAAACAGACCGACAGACTGTTTATAGCAAACGGGGCATTATTCTTCTATAAGGGCGAACAAAAAAATTGTGCTGTTCCGATAACCCGACCTACCCTATTTTTTACCTGCCAACCCTAAACTTTTTAGAGCTACGTAAGCACGGAAGTAAAAAAAAGAAAGAAAAAACCCGTATAATCACGCGTGCGTTACTTGGCATTTGATTTTTGCTTGAACGAGGATGTCTTTTATGGTTTTTTTTTCCTTTTATATGTATGATACATTTTTCTGGAAATGTTGTGGCCAGTGTTTGACCGCCCTGAACCCCTGAAAAATGCATATTTAAAAATAAAAATATTTTGGAAAAAAAATTCCAGCCGACCTACCTACCCTAATTTTGAAAACCAAGTTATCGGAACAGCACAATTTAATTTTTTGGCCTTAGGATTACAGAGAGCAGGGTGGCGAACTCATGATAATTCGCCCACACTGTCGCCCAGAAAATATAAAAACTAGGATCCAACGATGCACACACGCTCATAACAACAACAAAGTTATCGAAGGATGCAATGCTCCCTGTTTTCTCTTTGTAGCTAACCAGGCTAATTTTATTTCGAAGTCGACCAGCGATCAGGAAGATAGATATTAACAAGACCGAAACTAACCGTCTGTTGGAGCCGATAATAAGGCTAAATATAGAAAATATGTTTCCGGTAAAGCGACCTACCCAATAAAAACCCCTCTGACCATAAACTTTTTTTTCGCATTTTAAAAAATCACAATTGATTTTGCCAATTCGTTTTCGACTGGTCACACCGAAATAAATGTAAAAAAATCAAAAAAGTTCCCGACAGACCTACCCTATTTCTATAAACGGAAACACAATATTTTTTATGTGTAGGTCTTTATACAAAGTCTTTAGGCACCAGGCGCCAGTTTACATAGAACCACGTAGGCTGTAAATTTTGCCAGCATCAAAGTGGGCCACGTAGGCTGTAATCTTTGCCAACATCACTGGGATATTTATAAAGTACAGGTAGTGTTTCAAAAGTGGACGTCCCTGCTCTGAGCATGCGTAATGACTGCAGGTGATCGCCTTCATAAAGCTCACCTTGTGCAATTTTAGTCTCAAGTTTGCGACTGTTTGGTACAAATCGATAGCTGCCCCGGGGAAGAGCGTTTCTTCCAAACCTGAGCTCCAAAAATTAGAACTTCCGTGCATATAATGTGGAAAGCGACTGTCTAGAATGTGACACGCCCGGGTGAACCAGGAACGATCGACGGTCGGAGTTTTAGAAGTCAAATCTGATATATTCCGCTGCTTTTGACGTTCATTGCTGATTGAGAGGGACGACGGAGAGGAGAAGACAACAATACTGGTAAAATAAGGTCAGTCTATCGGTGCATCAGATCACAAATAGGCGTTATTCATATCCCCGAGTGTGACGTTTAAATAATTGTAGGCGAAATCGTTTGACCTATACCAAAAGAACGTAAGACACTCACGCCCTGCGAAGGCAAGAAAATTTTCGAATGCATACAAGTGAGATTCGTTGTGTTTCAATAACACTGTAGAGTTACACTTCACGTTAAACATCACACCGTGGTCTCATCACCAAAGAATATTGTCGTAGAGAGCTTCTGTAGCGAAAACATAACGCTGTAGATGATAATCATTCAATTGGAACCAATTGTCGCCAGTGTTTGTTGTATCAGACCCAATTAGCACCACTCTTCTGCCGTTAAAGTCTCAGAACCTTTCGGCATTGCCAGTACTTCACAAGACCTTGCTCGAGGGTAGGGACCTTCAAACTCTCTAATTAAATGGACACCGGAGAAATACTCTATAGGGTCTGTTCCTACAACTCTGAAGCAAGGTTGCAGCAGATCGTCGCCTGGGAACGAACTTTAATATCTTCCGCGCGCTCTAATCCAGGTTTTGCAGCGGGAAAATGCAATTAATTGAATAGGAATGACAAAATTGGAGCTTTTCGTGTTTTAAAATCCAGAAATGTAATATAGTGAATTTTGGCAGGTATCATAAAATATGCAGCGACCGAACTGTCACGTGCCATGCGCGCCATAATAGCGTCAACAAGGCTGCATATATGTGGAGTCATATTTCACATTGCATTGACGAACGAAATATGTGGGTATCTCACAGGCTGCACGTGATCTATTTGAGTGCGGTCTTCATGTACGATCGTTTTAAATCAGTATCTAATGACGTAAATAAACATATTACATATTAAATGAAAAAGCTTGCTAAATATGAAAATTGTTGGGTTTTTTTACGCGGGCAATTCCGGTAACTCGATACACTTTGAAAAACTGGCGAGTATAACTTTTCCGGCTTCCCCTAAACAAACCCTGGAAGTCTGTCTATCTCTTGCAGGAAACGGGTTCAGATTACGCGTGCCGTACAATCTAAAAATGGCTACTTTGCGCGTGGCAAACTCGAGTTCGATCGGCGAAAAGACTGACAGCGCTAGCCTGCTTTAAAAAATGTTCTATGACAGAACCGGTACCATTCTGTAAATCACCAGAAGCTGCCGTAGCTGTAATGACTCTTGAAGCGTTTTCCAAAGCAGGTTGAAATTCGTCTCGTCAACGCACTCAACCTGTGAGTGATTAATTTAATAAAAGTCTGGACTAGAATACAGTTTCCAACAACAACATTGCTTGTGGTCGGCCAGGCTCCGTGCACCCTATTGTTTCTATTCCAACATACTTTAGGTGACAGAAGAGGAAAGTGTGCGTTTTCTGAAACGAAAGTAATGACAAGTCACAGATACTGTTGCTTTAATTATCCTTGGCCTGATCACCAATAGATTTTTAAAAACCCTCACCGCAAAACGTCTGGCGACATTTACTATATTTGCCAAGTGTTTATGTTGTTAAGTTTCTGTGTGTGGATGTTGTGACAGAATGATTGGCAACGTTGGTTTTTGCAATCGTTACCACGAAGTCACCAGCTAGCATGCCATATGGTCGTTCGCTTACGGGCGTCACGTAAGCTTAAGCCTCGCAGGCGCAGGCTTGGTCGCAAAGTCAGCATCACGGCTCCAATCTTCCCGCCATACACAGTCATTTTGGTGATCTTTCAAACTATCTCGACATTATCCCTTCAACATGAACATGGCATTGCACATGACCCAGCATATTCTGCTCAAAATCACTGTTTTGCAAAGGTTCGTTCAATTTTCATTAATTTGTTGACCCAAGATTAAAATATTCTTTGGGTTCAACTTTTAGTAAGACAAGCAGTGGCAAGTTGGGTGAGAAACAAGTGTATATTTAAGCAAATTCATGCAAATCAACCTATTTTCTGGCTTCCTTTTTTCTCCCGTTTCAAACATTTCGACCAAATTAACTCCACTCTGACTGGGCATACAAAAGTTTGTGAAATTTTCGCATTTTGTTCTTTAGGTACTATATAACAACGACAATTTTGCTTTGCAATGAAGTTCTTACATTTTGAATAAGAATCATTTCAATTTTGCTTATCATGATTTTAATCAGTTTTTTGAATGCCAGTCTTTCAACCCTTGCCATTTAGAATGAAAATAGATAATGCAAAACAAAATTGTCGCTTTTTCTACATATTCTCTAGTTTTAAATGAGATATAAAATTTCATGAGGTTGTATCAAGATTTTACCTAAATTAATTTTAATCATTAATACCAAAATTGAGGTTTTCTACCCTAAAACGTACCCCTTCATCCTTCAAGTAAACTATTGCTACCATACTAAACTTAAGATTTAAACTCTAGAAAATATATATAGTATGAGGTGGTAGGGGTTTCATGCCATCTTTGATAAGAAATATTGCTTTGAGTAGCGCCATCTTAAACGTTGGCAATCATCCTTGCGTCTACAATACAAGACCCATACTCCTCGAAGGAATGAAATTTAATTTCTGACATGCGTCGATGTCAAATTGTGACTTTAAACCTCATTTATTTTAAAAAACTTAAGATTTGTATAGCTTTTGGGGCTGGTTTCTTGCCTCAGACCAGGCAGGGTCTCGAATTTAATTAACCTGATTTTTGTGCCAACTTCGGTGTAATCAGTGCCTCGAGGTCGTCGCCAAGGTTACCGCTTTCCAGTACCAGATGTTTTTCACCCCATTTAGCGATAAGCATGAAAACGAGACGGTGTGAACGTGTGACCTTGCATCCGATGGTGGAGTTGCTAAACCGGACGTCGAGACGGCGCACGTTTGTCTAATGGACGTAGTTCACTGGCATTGGCGAATCATCAAAACTATATTCGATGCGTGGAGAGAGAGAGAGAGAGAGAGAGAGAGAGAGAGAGAGAGAGAGAGAGAGAGAGATGTTAATTGAATTGTTGCCGATCAGGGAGCAGAAAACTATGCAATTTCAATTCTTAACCCCTGATACGACAGAGATCATTTGAAAAGACTTTGATTCAAAGACTAACAGCTCTGAAAGCTTACAACGTCTTGGTCATTTTGCAAAAAGAACGGAAGCTTTTCAGTACAATCGAAAAAATGTCAATTGTAATAGCGAGTACGTCAAGCGTGGAAACGGCGGGCCGTCTCATCATGCCATGGACACGTTTTTCGAATTCTCTACAAATTTTCGAATTTGTCAGCAGAGTTGATTTGACATCAGCCTGTCAGCCGCCCTCCCATTCATATTCACAACGAGTCATTGACCCATAGTTGCCTTGTCGACTAGTTTCCTCACCACAGACAACAAACTCAAAGATTACATTTCTGAGTTACAAAATTTTACTTAAGGACTGGCGAATGTGACACTGAGAATTCCTTGGAAAGCCACTTCTACTGTTGCTGTTTCTGCAAAATTGCTCACGTAGCTACGTTTGAAGAAATTCAACAATAACAATATGATCATCACGTTATTTTTTAGAAAACCTTTATTAAACGTTGGTGCCTATGAATGGTACACATTTGTTGTAACAATGTTGACTTGGAATTTTTTATTCAAATGTTTGGATGACGTCTGTACGTTGCATTACAGCTAGAAAATTACCCCTACATTTTCATATTGATTTTGATAAAAAATTAAAACGGTGAATCTGGAAATCGTCAATTCAACTAAATGACATGACTATGCATTTTTTTATTCTACTGTGTAAATAACTTCTGTACATTGCATTATAACTAGAAGATGACCAGTACATTTTGATATTGATTTTTGATGAATAATTAAAATGGTGAATCTGGAAATCATCAATTCGACCCAATATCATTTTCAACTTTTGGTGTCCATACATAATTATTGTTGTGGAGGTAAGGTGAAATCTGATGATGAAAAAAAGATGATTGTTCCATTTTCCTCGAGTTTGCAAGGAAAATATTGGAAACTTCCCCGCCGCCATCATTTGTTGTTGATCAACCCACACAGCAAACCGTTGATCCACAATTGACCCTTGAGCGTTTTCGACATTGCTAAGCTTAACGCAGGCTCTCTAGTGCGCCCTCCTGCGATGAAATCGAATGGTGCTCACCCCGCCGGCGCCATCAAGATGTGTAATTAACAAAATTACAGTCCATCAAAATACTTTGTAATTGGTTCGGAAGAGCGATTTTCTCTTAAGTTCTTAATACTAGAATGTCTGAAACAAATTGAAACACAAGTAAAAAGGGAATTCACTCATAATAGCGTCGCTAGATTACACTTATCTCTCGCCGGAGCGACAGTTGCGATGACTGTTACCGGGAGTTTAGCGCCTTTTCAAAAATTTATCTTCAATCAAGAACAAGTAGGGGTGACACTGTAGACATTTAGAGACAACGTGTCTTGAGACTCTAATAAATACTAAAGATCCAACGGTCCCCGTTACAAAACGACCATGTGTTATGAAACTAGTCACTGTTAAGTGCACCACTGATCGGGTAGCGGGAGTTAATCTTTTAAATTTCAACAAGTCATATTACTCAAGATCTTGCGACTTCGGCGCCTATTACATGCACGTATCCAAAAAGAATAATCAAAATTTCACGCCCCGCTTTCAATTCTACAACGTAGGACTGTGAAAAATCGCAATGAAATGGGGGATTTCCGATCTCATGACATCACTTGATAATAACGGCCCTCATTATGTTTTAAAAAGTCTGAGGAAAGTCGATAAACATATAGGTTATGATAATATAGCTTACAATATATTTTAGAGTTCATAGCGCAGTCAGTCTCTTCCTAACCTACTTATTTTCGATGTTTCAAAACGATGTGCAGCGGTTTCAAAACGATGTACAGCGCCCCCAAAGGTCTCAGAGCGTCAAATCGAACGGAGAAGAGTTAATTTTGACCATCATTTGCCGTTATCAGCAATGTTGTCGGACAGACCATAGAGCTACCAAAAGACAGACTATTCAGTTGGCAAGGATAATGAAATGTGCCTTGACTTGTTTCGTAAGACTAAGAGTTTGAATTCAGCTAATAGGCATCAAAGTACTCGTTTGAGAATGATAAAGAGTTACGTTTTGTACGTTCACATTAGCCAAAAAAGACTAGGCCCTTGTCCTAGCCAGGTTCGTGGCCGACCTAAAAAACAGGTGTGAACGGTTCTGGCCGGCCACTGTCCGGACAATTTCTGTCCTAGTCGAGAGGGGTGGTTTGTGACCGACCCAGGTCTCTGGCCAAGCAGTAAACAGCGTATGTGAACGCGTTTTGTCCGACTCAGGTCCCAGTTGACGCCCTCTGTAGTTGACATGCAGTGTAGTCTTTGACCTATTCGACGATTCAGTATTATTTTAGACATGGCGAGTCGAGGAGTCAACTGGGCTACGGAAGAAATCAAGTGTCTTTTAGGCATTTGGAACGAAGATATGGTGAAAAATCTGATGGACGGCACGTCAAGGGATCGAATCGCCTACAATATCATCTCACAGCGTTTGTAATAAAGGGAAAGCGGCTGCACACATCGCCTACACTATTTTTTCGTTCTCTGTGTTTGTGTTTGATTTTGTGTGTTTGGCTATTGGTGTAGATATAAGCCATGGCGAGACGTAGCCGTAATCTGGCTGTCGAATGACAGGGTGATCCTTTGACCCGGCCTTTGACGCTACGTTCGAAACCAGTGTGTGGTTTCTTCCTCAGTCGCTTTTCTTTGGAGATTGCTCTCCTTAGATTTATGTTTCACTGTTCGTGGTTCGTGGTTCGCGATAATTGTTGGTACACCCAAGCCCCAATATACTTAGGGAAACCGCTGGGAATATACCTACATCGCAAAGAGATTAGCTGGCAGCACTATCGCTATGTGCATGAAGTTTGGCAGATCATCTTTCAGTCTATTTATCAAAACACCGTTGGGTGTCTCATAAAGTAGAGGCCGTTCATTTTGCATGACCGATAAATTACTGAAGTAAAGCATTGACTTTCTATGAAGTTAAATTGCTTTTGCCTACATGTATGTGTATCACCACGTCTGCGGTAAATGTCATTGATTTCCTATTTTCCTGAAGTTTTCTTGACCGTTTTGTACGAATGACAATTAACTCGCACTTTCTCCAACTTGAACAGCCAAGAATCAACTCGCCCGAAACCAATTCGCCCGTTGTTTGAGATTTACACGTTCTACCGCGTACCTATGCACCCTCCGTTGTCGATTTAGTCTAGTAGAGGGTAGAATCGAGACTGATTTTATTGGAACAAAAATATTTCGCTTGATTGACTAACACAGCCAAATTTTAAGCATTTTCTTCAATTTTAGAAAATAAGTCATCGCCTTTCCTTGACATTTCCGTTTCGTTTGAAAATGCTCTGTCCCCATAGTCGGTGTGAACGCTAAGGTTTGGCCGTACTGACTGAGATATGGCTCCTTCTTTAGCTATATTTTCAGAGTTTCGAAAAGATGTCGCCAACTATTCCTTTCAGTGCACACTGCAGGTCTGTCTACGTTTGCAGGAAAAGCTATCGTTGCCTTCCCAACAAATTGAATTCGGGCCGGTTGTATCGGGCCAGTTGGAATGAGTTGGGTTCTGAGTCATGAGTGGTTTGAAAAGGTACCAGTTTTGCACTGGGTATATCAGAAGCGAAAGGAAGGTTATCAACAGCATCGATGAAATGCCTTTTTTCTCACCGTGTTTTCTCATTTCTCTGTATTTTTTCAGTGATGACAATTTGAAAATAGTAATTTCGTGTCCGCTGATCGTGACGATTTGATAGCTCTCAGAATTCGAAGTACGAAACGTCAGTGCCTCCGGGCCATGCCAGGCCGCGGGAGACAAGACAACACATTTTCAAACTTTGAGTCATGCCAAGTTTACTTTCTCGATTGGATACGTTGAGGTCAAAATACGAACTTTGCCATCGATTAACGATTAAAAACTATGGCATTTCAGCATTCTTTGAAATTTATGATATGACTGTCCTTTTCCGTTTTATATTTCTTGAGAAAACTCTACTATGTGCCCACTTTAGTCCGATACCCCCCCCCCCTGAATAATGATATTATCCGTATGACGCATCCAAATAAATGTGACTGAACAGTGACGTATGTCTGCTTGTGTCATGTCAAGGCCGAGACTCGCACAGGGTGTACTACGAGACGACATCGACTTTGCCTCTAAGCCGAGGTTGTCAGAAATATATCCGAGAAAAAAAGGTCTTCTTCGAAACCACGAAAGCCGTCGATGAAAACTGGAGAGGTTTATCTAGCTGACAGTTGAAGATTGTACGTGACAAATTCCCGCCACGCCGCGGACCAGCAGCAACGACTATCCACACAATAATTTCAACTTGATAATCAGCTCATACATGGAACCGTCAGAAACCCAAACTTTTGTCTGTATTACTTGTAGTTCTCACAGAATTTCGCTACGACATGTCGGATAACAGAACCTCGAAGCCTGGAAGTTTTACAAGTAGTAACTTTTTAGAAACTACATCGGTGCACGGCCGATAAAATACGGGTTACTTACACAACTGTCTATTCTCACTGTCACTCTAAGAATACGCATCTACTTTAAAGCGGTCGGTCGGCAAATCGGTTTCTTCGAAACGAGATTATAAATTTAGAGACTTTGAATTTCACTCAAGGAAGCCGTCCGTTTGATGGAAAATTGTCGAAGTACATGCTTGAGGTAAGATGACATATCGCTCGATGGGTGTTAAATGTGAAAAGGTTCATGTTGTACATCATATAGAAAAACTACGCACATTGTAAACCTCGACGTAAACTGATCACTTTATGAAAATAAAAGTTAAAAATACGGATTTCACCTCAATGCCGGACGCAAATTACAGTTTTTGTGAGACAGTGGTAATGACGGCATTTATGATGACAACGCCTGTACAACGAAACGAAGTCAAAGTCATGACAGTACCTATCGTTTTCTCTCCTGCACTTTTTCTTCAGGAAAAGTCTGTCGAATTTGGTTGCTTCAACATGTTCCCTAGGCAATGGAATTTACCACAGCAATTCAACAAAAACTGGCAAAAGCAATGTAACTTTACTTGTAAAACTTAATCCTTTAATGTACCATCGTTCACGCTATATGAACGGCTTCTGCAATAGTGTTTTGTCTAGGGGACACCGCATACGCACCCCGCAGTGTTTTCAATAAACAAACTGCAAGATGATCTGGTGCACTAGCAATACATACTGTTGCTAATTAATTTGCGATATAGGGATATTCGCAGCGGTTTCCTTAATTATTGTCAGTGTTTTGTTCGTCTAGCAAGGAGGCTAGAATACTTATGTTTTGGTCAGTTTGTTGTGTTTCATTGTGTTCGGTCGTTCTCTAAGATTATGTACTTGTGCATTTATGAGTGTGTCGCCAATTTTTGGATTTCTTTTGTAAGGGATGATCGGTTTCATCGTGAATAAATTATTTAGTGTTTGGTCTTTTTCTATTTCTTCCCAGTTCTTCAGGAGTGCTTGTTTGATGTCTTTTGTTTTGATGTATGGACTATATTTGGTAGCAAATATCAATTTATTTGTGTTGTTGTTGTGCGTTTTTAAATGTGTTCTTCGTGTAGCGTAATTTGTTTCCGCATTGATGTTTGATATTTCTTGTTGTGGATATTCTCGCAGTAATAGCTTTTCATTAAATGTTTTGACTTTGTTGTTGAAGTCTTCTTCATTGTTACATGTCCTCATGTACCTTAATGTTTCGCCTTTGATTAGGCCCTTGAAGGTTGATTTTGGATGACATGATTTTCTATGTAGGAACTGGAATGTATCTGATGAATGTATTTTGACCTGTATAAGGTCAACGGTCGGCTAGACGCTACCAAATGATCTAGGCTAGGACAGCGTTGAACGTAATGTGAACGCGGACAAAAGATTAGCTTATCTTCTCACATTCTGCCGGATTAGTTCTGGCCGGCCCTGGGCCTAGATGTGAACCCCATAAAAGAGTTACGTTTTGTCCCTGTCTCAATAGTGTTAATTACACGTGAACGAGGCGATCAGAACGTTGGAGGAGGGCTTATTGATGTCGGCGACTATTCATTGACAGAGATATTCTTTGTAAGCTCGTCTGCACTTGAAAAGGGTTTATTAAAACGTGCATCTTCTATCGACTGGAGTCGACTCCCATTAGTTAAAAACAACACGGCTGCGACTTATTACATCAGAGGACAGCGAAATCAAAAGGAGCTGGAGTCGAGAGTCACTTTGCGTCGCCGGAGAACGAACGTTGTCATGTTAAGTTGAAACGATGCCGATGGCAGTATGCACAGGTCAACCTGCGCAACGATTGTGGTGCGAGTCGGCGGCATAGATAGATCCCATGATTGCTGCCTGTGGTCTTCCGAAATCTGCAGAGCATGTGCAGTGAGAATCTCTCTGCATCGACGGAGGTTGTTGACTCAATTGTACGCGAATTACTCCAGTTTTTCCGTGCTTCGAGTCAAGCTTTATGACCAAACATCGACAGCAGACATCTGAACTGCTTCCAGGTAGGCTGGTGTGTGCGCTGAGACATAAATATTGTCAACGGTGAATGTAAGCCCTTCGCAATTGACTTTCAAAGGACTTTCTTGTCTTGCGCATACATAGATTCAAATAGCTGCATATTCATTCTTAGACCACTAGCAGAGTTTCTACAAATGCATGTCACACGTAACTCCCATCATATGAAGGAATTCACAACAAAAACATGATGGGTCACCACTCATTACACCGTAGAATCAGGTCTTCTGTGCATTGTTAGACTTATACGTTTGCTTGCAGCCACCAAACAATCGTGTATGAAAAGATTTCAGGGAACATCAGCAACGAATTGGTCTGGATATTATTTCTATAAGGAATTAGGTACTGGCTCGGGAAGGGTTTAGAATCGCGCTTAGTTTCTTCCACGCTTCATCGATGGCGGTTCTAGTTAATTTAGTATTTTTCCCATTTTTATTTTTTGCTACTTCTTTCTGAATTTGTTGTTCGACATTTTGAAGCTAGATACACCCTGAGATAGTTAACGCACCTGCGCACTTTTATTAAATGAGTGGTCGACGTCTAATCGTCTATATAGCATAGATCGTTAATGGTAATATTGAAGATGATATGAAATGTTGATAATAATAATGATTAATTATCATCATAGTCAAATACTTTTATCATTATTATTATTGCTGTAGTCGCTTAGAAATATTAATATCTTGATCGTCTCTATCGTCTCAACATCACTGGAAGCACATGACACTTGTAGATTTTCAATCAACGACAACCAAAAATATATGTCGTAAGTAGACTTACATTAAGGATTACCCCTTGCTGCAATGCAGCTACGCAAAGTATAGAACGCCGCACAAGAAAGTTCCCAGCTAGTGACTGACCCATGCCTGTCACATTGTTTCAATCTCTCGTGGACAATACCCTTGACTGTACAGGTCCACCTCAGTCACGTCGGATACACGGGAAAATTATCGGATTAAGACTTACTCCTCCCGATGGCTCTCGCTAGCTACAGCCCATGCAATATGTCGTCATTCACGTTTAGAGCACCCTGAAATATAGACTTAATTTCGTGTTCTCATCCAGACATTTTTGTAAATTTTGCGAGGTAATTCTACATTACTGAGACATCTTCTGTTAAAAAGCATCATTTAAAAGGGAAATTAGGGTTCATAGACAATTAAAAAATGGTCACTGAAACTCGGGATTGAAGACATCTGATTTTTAGTTATCTGTTTCGATCAAGTTTTATTGTACCAGAAAATTCTCGCTACTTATCACACGTCTCATCGATGGTGAAATAAAAGACATAACGGACAAACTAATTCTTATTCTGATCAGATCAACTCATTAATTATGGTAGTGAAATTGATCAAGGATGAGTGAACGCGCATCAACAGTTAGGTCTATAATGGATGTAATATATGAACGTCGTCGTACATTCTATTTTATGCGTGCATGCACATATGCATATATATGTTCAGCATGCACGTAAAAACGCCAAAAATATTCTGTCTGCTGCGTAACTCTTTCTCACCGACTAATCTGTGCAATAACTTTTGTATGAAGTATAGGTGGCAAATTGCGTACCTGGTTCTATTGCAGTTATTTCTCGCGAGACCAGATCGTCATTTTGTTGCTCATCGGCGTATATCAGAGGGCTTTCAAAATGGTGTTGATGCGTGCATCCAGTAACTCTCCTTTCAGTTCGCTGACTCGGACACATTAACACCTAGTATAAAACATCTCATCGCTTAAAACATCAAGTTTACCTGACAACTGTGACGGAAGGTTATTCAAGTGAATGCACAGCGTACGGGCAAGTGAGCCAAGAGAATTCATTAGAACAGAAAACACAATTCATCGAGGTACAAAAGAACTATAAGATTTATGTATACATCGGCGATCGTGTAATTGGTTTGTGTGTTCGCCTGACTGGGTCGAACGACCTGCACACTTCCTAATTGAGAGAGATCGTTATCTCCTCTGACGTGTAATCAGCCGAAAATGCGTTCGTTGATCCAGCGGGATTTCTAACTGACGAGCGAGATCTTGTCCCACTCTGTGTATCCTCAGCCGAATATGAGATCACAAAAAAGTCAATTGGTGCGTGATGGATGACATCTGATATTATTCTGGCCGTTTAGCACATGTTGTTCTATTTTACAAGTGTTAATGTATTTCTTATCGGCCGCGCGAGGTCTGCGCTGCTACTCGGATTAATAACAGAGATACGGTTATTGGTGAAAATTGATGGATGGTCGTCGGATCACCAGGATGTAACGTGGCTGTCATGCTAAACGATGCGCAGACGAAACCTCTCATACCAGAAATAGAGATGGCCGTGCCTGAAAACGTAACTTTTTTTCCGGGGAATATGATGGAAAAATGGCGGTTTTATTTTTGCTAGGATCTCAAAGTCGATCTGAGTGTGTCAAATTTTGAATCATGTATGGAATATATAATCGTGGAAGAATCATTATACAATGTTCTTTTTTTAAAGAGTAATTACAGGTAATGGAATAAATTTCTGTAAGGCTGTATGGCTCTCGTAATTATAACATGAAAATGCAATCCATGGGATGGATCGGACCTCATTTGCATTACATACCGATGTTAAATAAGAAAATTTATACAGCCTAAAGGAAAATTACCGCAAAGTAAGAGCAACATTACTGATCGGGCTGTATTACGGCTACGGGCGCGTCATTTGTAAATCATCATTGTGATGGATGTTATCAACTATAAAGCTAAGGGTAAAATGCTTTTTCTTGACGTGACATTAGTTTGTATAGCCAGGTCAGCAAGGTGGGCAGGGCAGCATTTCATGTTTGTTCATCTGTCCTATGTGTAACTCATCCACTGTTTGACTGACTACAGGGAATAGCAGCGCACGTACATAAAACCGGCGCGCCGAGCCCAATCGACGTCCATCCTATACCGTGGTTCTGAATTCTCCGCCTTTTCACAAGAGAGTAATTAAAAAGTGTACCGTCGGAGACATTAATTAAAACAACAGAAAGCGATCAAGATAAATGACGGCAAGATAAGGTCACAGTCTGTCATTTGTGGAGAAATTTTTCATGGAATTATTGAAGCTTGAACGAAAAATTTGTCCGCAGACTACATCACGATTTGCATGTGTGTATGTGTGTCCGATTCGCATCCACAATGGTGTAACGCACTTCTGTGTTTGATGATTATACGATTTGCGCCACCAGGAAGCACAACGTCAAACCGGCAAGTCTACATGTGGGAGTGTCGGTGATTGTAAGCGTTTCACAAACGTCAAATCATTGGCGCGCCCGCTTCATCATTTTCCACGATTATAAATCATAATTCAGCGAAAACGTCCTTTCCACTGGCCCCACGTGACCGTAAAGGGTCCATGCCTCTTAACGATCTCTGTATTCGGCCCCGCCCCATTTAGATCACGTGTTCTCTCGTTACTGGTCTAATTTAGCAATTATCCGTGAGCTGAAGTTGAAATCTCACCGTGGACGCTTTCGTTGAGGACTATTAACGGCTTACTATTCGAGCGCTGACGGCTGCTTTCTCATTATGCTGGCGCGTCAGCTGATGGGCAATCCGTTAATAATCTTCGCCTCTGTGGGACGACGCCACAACAGCACAACTGCTGTGTGATACACACAGGTACTATGTTGTCTGCTCAAAAGAGCATAATTTACAAAAATGGTATTCGGTTTTAATATTATTTCATTATTTTCTAATTTGCTGGCTTGATTTTCTCTTTCTGTCTGTCTGTCTGTCTGTCTGTCTGTCTGTCTGTCTTTTCTAGGATTCTTAACGATTCGTGTTTTCCGGTTCGGATCCAGGTGCTACTAGAATGAGGGCAGGACCTTTGTCAACATCGTAAGAGTATATAGCCGCCTCGGTGCCGCCGTCAAATTTGGAAACAAACTTCAGTAAAAGTCTGAAAATGCACAGAGACTGCTGACACAGACAGCGAATGCGATGAATTGCAGATTTAGAACTCTACTGGAACTCGTTCTGGTGTTACAGTCGCTATCGTTCGCTTCGGGAAAAGAATTCCACCTGGGCCTGCTGCTTCCGTGGGATGGTTTCTGGGGAGTTGGTCCCTTCGTGGCGGGCGCCGTCAACGTAGCACTGGACGACATACACAGGGAAACCGCCTTCTCGGCCATACACGGCGGCGGGCATAACATCACCTACACGTGGCGGAACGACGAGTGCATCGCAAGCCTAGGGCTGTGGCACACCATTGATCTGTGGTCAAAGAAATTTGAAGGGAGGAGCATCGACGCCTTCATCGGGTCGGGATGCAGTGTAGTGTGCGAGCCAACCGGCCTGCTGACGGCACAGTGGCAGCTCCCGCACGTGTCCTGGGGAGCGGCAAGCAAGTTGCTGAGCGACAAGGGACTCTATCCGACGTTCGCTAGGACTGTAGCCCCGTACACCAAACTGACAGGCTTTTTCGTGTCCATCCTGCGACACTATAATTGGACGCACGTAGCGATTCTCACATCGAACGAGAACCTCTGGAAGAGCGCCGCCCTGGTGATTCGAGACGAGCTGACGGAAGAGGGATTTGTCGTGTCCGCCTTCGAAGAATTCAGCCCCGGTCATGAAGACTTTACCCAAGAAGATAGTGAGAGGCAACGCCGAGCGGTTGACAACGCAGCCAAAGTGTCGAGAGGTAAGCGTATATATTCATATAAATATGTTCACACATACATATAGGCCTATATAATCTTGCATTTATGTTTCATTACTCCATCGGGAAATTTTACGATCTCAATGTAAATATATTGATAGTTGTACTAGTTTATTTGATAAGGTGATTTGAAAAGTAGTTCCGATCGCACCGTGAATGTTGACCTCACCATCCAAACAGTCAACGTGGAAAGGCCATTGCAAAGAATTCTTGGCATCTCCGTAGGAGAATTCGGGAAACGTTTTCCATCAGTTTCCCGTGAATTGAACAAGCTTATCAAGTAAGCACGCTGGCCGTTCGTTGTGTTCGCTGTAGAGCACGTTCAGGATGATACGAGGTACTATGATCGAGTTACTATGATCAAGCATTGAAGTTTGACTCGGACTCACCTCTAGCCACTGCACCAAATCCCAATGAACGTTATTTTACGGATAAATCCCAACCATAACGTCCCAAACATCATTCACGTCATTCTTTGTGGAATTAAATCGTAGTGGAAATTAATTTACGTGTGCAAAAACATCATAACATGAACTAGAAAAGCTGCATCTGGTGTGACTCTTTCAATGGTCATTATTCCTTCAAAATCGACCGCGGCTAGTATCTGTTAAAGGGACATTATTTGTATCTTTTGACTTCATATTGTTGCAAACAAGCAGTTGATAATGTTATTCGACTTACTGAAAGATGTCTAAAAAACGGTCGACCATAGACAACTTCCATCCCGTTTGCGTACACCGTACAGAAAAACCTTGGGTCTGAGGTTTATGGAGGGTACTGTTAACCTCAGAGTTGGCAGGTTGACCTGCGATCAGACCACACTGCTAACTGCTATCTAGGCCGCTGTAAGCATCCGCGTGTACAAAAAATAAACCACACGAAGTGACAGTCGAAAGCGCAGGGGATTCCCTATTACCGATCCCGTTTGCTCAGTTACATTTTGACGGTCAGCTTTTCATGGAGATCTTGACGGCCAATCCTACTCTTAGATACACCATTCTTTGCTGCTACAGAGCACATTTTAGAATGGGCATTTCAAATGCCTACCAGTACCAGCTGACGACGACAAGGCCTATAATTGCGGATCTTTTTCATCTCATTTGTTCCTCCATATGCATATGTAGACTTGCCCAAAGCCTTTGGGCATAGAAATGTGAAAACAGAGTAAAATGAAGGGATATTTTAACTTCAGTAGACGGTCACGTTATTGTCGAGGTGATCGCAAAATGTATGAGGTGAAATGTACTTTGGCGACTGACACGTACATTATGTACATTGTTGGGTGAAGGCAAACTCTGCGTGGCAGGGCTGTGCCAAACCGCTGGCAGCACCTCGGTTGCGGCGTGCAGTTTCTCCACCAAAAACAACCCATTTTTAATCCCAAACTTGCATTGAGTTTCGTTTTAAAGCACACAGTACAGTACAGGTCTGTGTGTTCCCGGCGTTATACGGCGTGGAGGCCGTACGCAGGGTTTTAGGTACACGATGTGCTCAGCTGCGCTTCTTACGTAGAGCCCACTTTTGGGAGTGGGTCGGAGAAACAGAGGCCGTAAGCGAACGGGTCTAGGCAACTGTCATTGCGATGTACTTACTTTTGGTTCGAAATGCGATTCAACTGATACAAATAATTACACGATGCACAGAGAATAACAACATTCAAACAGATCTTGTGTGTCGAGAGGTGTGACTCCAATCGCGAGCAGTATCAATGACAGTACTCGCCCGGCGCGGTGTCACAATGTCACCGATGCTACACACCGTGCAGTGTTCAGTCCGAGTGCGATGTTTCCAGGCTCAACAAGTGATCATGTCGTATTTGTAAAACGAACCAACGTAATGGCAAGAAAATGCCCTAAAAATCTTAAAAGTTGACGAAGATTTGCTAACGATCAAATGCACAGGAAATGCATTACTCTGTACCTGTTTCACTATCACCACAGCAATCTGACATCGTTTTAGTTTTACCATTGACCCAATTGCGTCTATGGTTTTATTTGTTTCACAGTCCATGTCATCGATACTAAAATCAAACTTACAAGCAAATGCCCTGCTTAGTTTCACTATTTGACAGTAGTTTGTGATACGTGCATTTGTTTATGCGCCGTCTACTCCTCGATATCCATCGTGCTGAAGTCAGTGTATAGGTCACAGGCCTTTCACGTTCCAGCTGTAGTTTGATGGTTGACGTATGCGTAGTAATATTGGCCATGTGCAGGGGTTCAATCATGGCGGTTGGTTCAAATCGCGCGGACGCCCTTACCAACATTGAACCTTGCCGTAAAGAGCAGGAAGGTGGTTTTACATATCCTTGAAGCCGTCCATAGTCACAATTTAGGTCTCCCATTGATTTGACCGGGGATTTCAGTCATCGAAAAAATGAAAAAAAAAGTCAAAAGATACAAATAATGTCCCTTTAAGGCACAACGAGCGACATTTGCTATGTGCTACAACTGTACTGCCACTGAAGGTTTATCAGTATATGTTGGCAACTTTTACGTAGATTCATCAAGAGACGATATGATGTGAGGGTAGAATTCGCCTCGGGGACAGATATACAGACTTTCAAACTGTTAAAATTCTTCTTTGGTCTACCACTTGTGGTGTTCCTCTTGATGCTCATGGAGTAAATAAATTTTTCACCTGATTATTTTTGTGAAAATCAAAAATGCTTTTTTCCCCATAGAGTTAACATAGGGATGGCGGTCGTATTGCGCAATTTGTTTCTCTAGTACCAAATTTTACACAGTGAACCCTAATTTTTATTCTTGAATTCGAAAGGGAACAGTTTCATGATTCTTTCCGGGAAAGTTTGAACAAAAGTTTAAATCGTTCAATTTCCAGGTGCGTACCACCTAAGGGCCAGAGAAAAAAAATAGAGATTGTTTCTTTGGTGTTCTCGGAAAGACATCGGGGAGTACGGGCGAGGTTCGGCTTTTACATTTCTCCAACAACATTGTAGGCAATAATAAGAACTCCCGAATGGAATAAAACAAATATTGATATTGTTTCCAATACATTTATTGCCTTTAAAACCGCAAGATCACCTTTTGGATTTCAAGACAGGAGCATGGCGGTTAATTTTGCCAATAAAACAGACAAGTAAACAGGTAATAAAATCAGACACGACAATCGGAATAGTCCTTTTATTCTCCCTACCTTGACGTGACTAATGATGAAACTCAACGGCCCAGAAGAACTGAAAAGCAGCAAAAAAGCGCTGGCTTGTTTGTAAAGCTATAAAATACACCTGCTGAATTCGTTGATAGAAAAATTGACGTGGATAACATTCTGTCCTGGAAACAGTAGTGTTTAGTGTTTAGTAGTGTTTTCACGACCAAATTCTCCGAACGAAACCGACAAAGATGGAAAACGGAAGTACATTTAGCCTGTAGTAGATATAAAAGTGAAAGAAGAAACCCTTAAAAGGGGCGTCATACGATGAGTGGCGAGCGCCCAGAGACTTACCGATGGCAGATGTATACATATTTTATTTCAAAATCCGAATCAAGAGCAATATGCTCGCTTTCCTCCGTTTTTTTTTTGTTGATGGGCAATTAAGGGTCATCAGTAATTGCCCTGTAAGGGACGGGCTATCAGATCTTGGGAGGTTGGTGGTGGTCATAATCAGATTGTATATAAATGCAATTTCAACATAGGTATGAAAACTTCAACTAAATATAATAACTAATTATGCTGAAATTTGTATAGATTTAGCGTTTCGTCTCTGAAATGAAAATACATCGACAACGATTCGGGCATTCCGCATTAATGATACCGAAATACCAGTCCTAACACTCACAGGATTATTAAGTGTACACACTTATGTGTTCTGATCCAGAATCGGATGAACTCGCACGGGGTGGTGCTTCCAATAAGTCAGTCGACCGGGAATCTTGCTATATTTGTCTCACGTTTTGATCTAAAGAGAACGACTGAACTATGTAAATCCAAGAGACACTTTTAATAATGCGAAAAAAGGTTTGCATTCGGCAGATTTGAACAAACAGGATCTATTCAGTGACAGATTTTGTTTTCATTTTAACAGAGTTGGCACACTTATGAATTTTCATAACAGACGCGTACAATTGATTCATTTAGCCAAGAGACACGTTCGAGAAAACAAACCGTGGTGTCGGAGAACAAATGACACATCATTTGAACATTATTAATAGGACTAAGCAGAGCCTATGTGTTATCTTTCTACCAATCAGACTCTTTGGTAACTTTCATCCAATGACTGTGGACTATAATCTCCCGCCAAAAAATGTTTATCCTTTGGTGTTCTATTACATTCGGTGCATGCGCTTTGGCGCCTTTATATGTAATTGCTACAGTTGTGTTCCAGTTGGCGCCTTTTTTATCTCACGGCGTGTTCAGTAATAAAGCTTGTGTTCTCAGCATGAACTGGTGTCGTTCGCAGTTCTGTGTATAAGTCAGACAAGAACCTTGATCATAAAACCCCATCACGACATTTTTTGGTGCCGAGACCAGGATTAGGATGTCTGACGAGGAGCAGCAACCAACTCAAGCCGAGCAACTGGCAACGACATTGGCCAAGTTGAAACTCAAGCGCAGGGGACAACGTGCCCAAATGACGAGGCTGTTCAACCGTGCAGAACAACTCACATCAACGTTCGCTGCAGCTGATAACAAGACTGAAGCTTACAGGATACTCACAGCATTGAACACTCAACTGACTCAGAAATACGAATCTTTAACTAAGATCGAAGAAGATATCTTAGATAATACGGATGAAGCAAGCTACGATGCTGCGAGCCAAGAATCCGGCGACTACATGTCCGAGATATTCGAGAGAAACGACAAGATCACTGATTTCATCAAAACAACAAACCGAACAATGCGACTGGCCCATCGGCGAACTCCGACACCGCTACTCAAGACACATCGAAGAAAACGGTCGCATTACCGAAACTACAGCTGAAAACTTTCTCAGGAAACGTACTCGAGTGGGTGAGTTTCTACGACACTTTCAAATCGTCCATCCATAATGATAAGAACCTCGAGAACATTCAAAAGTTCACATACTTACGCAGCGTTTTAACTGATGAAGCTGCCCGTACGATTAGCGGTCTCGCCTTGACAAACTCCAACTACGACCATGCTTTAGAGCTACTCATCGAACGCTACGGACAGAATCATTTGATCATCGATGCGCACATGACTGCACTGTGGCAGATTCCTCAACCTACGAGTGACATTAACAGTCTGAGATTGTTTTATGACACATTAGAAAGTCATATTCGCGGTTTACAATCACTTGGCAAAGAAGAGAACGCTTATGGAGAACTTCTCATTCCCATGATTCGAGATAAACTACCTAACAATATTCGGAAACAGATTGCAAGAGATCACGGAAACAAGGCTTGGACTTTACCAGAGTTGCGCAAAGCCATCCTACGGGAAATCGACGCCATTCAAGCCGGAGTTCCACTCGATGAGTTATCGGTTGCGGACACTGCAACACAGTCTAATATGACCGCTTCATTTCATACTAAGGCCGCATCTACGCGCACAACAAAGCCTTTGAGAATCAAAACATGCGTGTTTTGTAAGGGAAATCACTACACAAGTGATTGCCAAGTTGTCACCGACCCGAAACGTCGCTTAGACATTGTCAAACGCGATCGTCTCTGTTACAATTGCCTTGGAAAGCATCGCGTGAGCGATTGCAAGTCTCGTTACACTTGCAAGATCTGCAAGCGTAAACATCACTCTACCCTTCATGACACCAAATCAGCTACAACGTCTGAGAAAAAGGGAACTTCTGAAGTTCATGTGGCATTGGCGAAGACAGACGACACAAAGGGAAATCTACACCCAACGGATCGGTTCTCCTCAAGACGGCAGTCATTCCTATGTCGGTCGGCGATAGGAAACCTATCAACGCTACCGTGCTGTTCGACGATGGGTCCAACAGAACTTTTATCACGCAGCGATTTGCTGACAAACTCAACTTGAAATCGGACACTCATGAGAACGCGAGCCTGTCAACATTCGGGGACAATTCGAAACAAATTCATTCCATGAAAAGTGCAATGGTAACTTTGCACGAACAGAATGGGCATAGCAGTACTGTCAACGCCCTGATAATTCCCGAGATTTCGTCCAACCTATTCAACCACGTGTCAGCAGAAATACTCAACTCAGACCATCTTCGGGGATTAAAGCTTGCCCACCCAGTTTCCAATGTTAAAACTATGGAAATTGATGTGCTCATCGGAGCCGATCAATATTGGAACTTTGTTGGAAACCATATCGTGCGCGGGGCAGGTCCAACTGCAATATCATCTAAGTTCGGCTACTTGTTGTCCGGTCCTACTGGAAAGCGTGGGAAATTGGACTCTGACATTAATATTCATCACGTGAATGTAGAAACACACACCGACGATGACATACGAAACTGGTGGAATTTAGAGCTCATCGGAGTGAAGGCAGACTCGCAAAATGATGAAAATACCGACTTCGAAACATATCGGGACACTCATCTACGTGTTGAAAATGGTAAATACATTGCCCGTTTACCATGGAAAACTGATCATCCGCCACTGCCTTCAAACTATGCGGCAACTGAAAATCGCACGCGCGCTATGGTTCGCCGTTTGACCCTGACTTAACGAAGAGATATGACGATATCATCGCCGATCAACTGCGCCGAGACTTCGTCGAGAAGATTCAAGATGATGACAAAACTGAAGGACATTATTTGCCGCATCGAGCTGTCAAGAAGGACTCAGTTACCACTCCAATACGTATTGTATACGACTGCAGTAGCAAACAAAATGCTGACTCGGCAAGTCTGAAGGACTGTCTTCAAACTGGGCCGTCATTAATCAATGATTTACCTGCCATTTTGCTACGATTTCGCGCTAACCGAGTCGCTTTCGTCAGTGACATTGAAAAGGCATTCTTAAACATACGTCTAGAGGAAGACGAGCGTCAATACACCAAATTTCTTTGGTTATCGGACATTCGTGATCCCGAAAGTCCATTTGATGTTTATCAATTCAAGTCTGTTCTGTTTGGGGCGGCTTGTTCCCCATTCATGCTCAACGCTGTAATCAAGACTCACTTGGAAAGTAATGCCTCCATACCGACAGCTGATGACCTCAAACATAATATTTATGTTGACAACGTGATAGACGGTGCCAAGTCTGATGAAAAGGCCGTGTCATATTACAACGACGCAAACCACCTCATGCAGTCGTGTGGGTTCAAGCTGCGCTCATGGACGTCCAACAGTGAACGACTATGTGAACTCGCAAAACAGGATGATATCTACGAACCCTCCATGATGTACCAGTACTCGGCCTGCGTTGGGAACCAGGTAGCGACAAGATGACCTACTCAGAAAATAATAGCGAGCCTATTCCAAATGAATTGATAACGAAACGAGATGTTCTCAGTTCCTCGGCTACACTGTACGACCCACTGGGCTTCGTAGCTCCAGTTCACATCAAAGCTAAACTCTTTGTACAGTCACTATGGAAACGCGGGCTCCCTTGGGACGAACCGCTCGATGCTGAATTGAACTCTCAATGGATACAGATCGCAGCGGACTTGAATGCTACACGCAAGACGACAATAAACCGCCAATACTTCTCAGGGAATCAAGATAACGACGACTGCGAAGTTCTTGTTTTCGCTGACGCCAGCACTACGGCCTACGGAGCTGTAGTTTATCTCCGCAGTTCAAGTGAAACTTCTATCGTTATGGCCAAGGCACGCGTCGCTCCAACGTCCGATTTGTCACTGCCTCGGTTAGAACTGATGGCCGCCCTGATTGGCACTCGACTCAGCAAATTTGTAATAAACGCTCTCTCCGGCAAGATAAACATTACACAGCGGTATCTCTGGTCGGACAGTCAAATTGCGTTGTATTGGATCAACAGTGTCAAGAAGCTGCCGATCTTCGTAAGCAATCGCGTCAGAGAGATCAATGGTTTTCGTCACATCTACAAATATTGCCCCTCCGCTGACAACCCAGCTGATTTGTTAACTCGAGGCATTACTTCTGATCAACTAGCCAATTCTACTCTATGGTGGAACGGCCCTACTTGGTTGAAAGAAAATGGAGACTGGCCAATCTGTGAACTGTTTGATAGCGCAGTACACCATATCGCTACAACGGACGACTTCATGATCGAGCCTCACACACAAATCGATGCTGAGGTTGCCGATAAAATGCAACACGTTGAGGATCTTTCTCGCCGATCCACTGAGAACATCGGCTCATCAAACACGGAAATCGACCCCGCAGTTGACGTTGGCATACAATACGCGGTGGACATTACTCGTTTCAGCTCGTTAGACAAACTATTCCGCGTTACTTCGTATGTATTTCGTTTCAAATCTCGACTGCAGCGAAAGAGAGACACGCCGTCAGGAGCAGTCTCACCGGACGAGATACGACATGCTGAACAGATCTGGATTAAAGACGTACAATCTGAGATATATACAGACACTATTCATTCCATGAGGATGAATGTGAAGAGGTTCGGACCGTTGGTTCAACAACTTAACCTATTTCTCGATAACGAGGGCACACTTCGATGTGGCAGCCGTGTACACAATGCAGCATTGGACTATGTCACGAAATTTCCAGCGTTGCTGCCTTCCCACCATGAATTCACTAAACTGGTCGTTCTGAAAGCACACGAACGCGTATTCCATGGAGGAGTCCAGTCGACTGTAACACAAATTCGTCAACAGTACTGGATACGAAAATACGACGTATCGTTAGCAAGATTCTTCACAACTGTGTTACCTGTCTGAAAGTTGAAGGAAAGCCGTACACTAACCCAGTCCAAGCTCCGCTGCCTGCATATCGCGTGAACATCACCCCTCCATTCAGTGTGACGGGGGTCGACTTCACGGGGGCTCTCCTCACCAAGGCTATTGATGGTAAACAAAACAAGGCATACGTGTGCCTGTTTACCTGTGCGGTTACACGGGCCATACACTTGGAATTGGTACCGGATTTGACGACTAAAACATTTCTACTTGCGTTTCGCCGTTTTGCTGCAAGACGATCCCTGCCTAGCCGAATGTTATCCGACAACGCCTCGACGTACATCTCTGGAGCCGAGGAGATACGCTCCTTGCTCGACACGCCTGATGCTCGAGATTATCTCTCATCTCAGCGAGTGAAATGGACTTTCATACCCAAACGTGCGCCGTGGTTTGGCGGCTTTTGGAGCGGCTCATAAGTCTCACGAAGAATGCGATTAAAAAGGTTCTCGGTCGATCATTCATCTCGTATGATGAGCTTGCTACCGTCGTCACCGAAATTGAGACTGTATTAAATGATCGCCCACTCACCTTCGTTTCATTCAGTGCGGATGATGACGTTAGCCTGACCCCAAATCACCTGTTACATGGTAGAAGCTTAACCTCACTACCATACATCACAGTCTCCGATGAAGAAATCGAAGACCCGACTTTTGGAAACCACAATGATGTTAACAGACGTTACGCACATTTGTCAAATCTCCAACAACAGTTCTGGAAGCGATGGTCAACCGAGTATTTGACAGCTTTGAGAGAACGTCACTCCGGTTCAGGAAACAAGCACAATGTAATTAAAGTGGGTGATGTGGTACTGATCCATAGTGATATCGATCGTAGGATGAAATGGCAGCTCGGGACTGTGAAGAGACTTGTTTATGGACGTGACAAGTTGGTGCGATCAGCTGAAATCTCCACCGCCAGGGGACACACCAACCGCCCTATACACAAGTTATACCCTCTTGAGGTAGCCTCTCAAGAATTATCATCATCTGAAGACAAAGATGTGAACGAGCGGGAAGACGCCCATCGGCAAGAAATTTCTGCTGAGAAAACCAATGACCCGCCCGAGTCGGGGAGACCGTCCAGAGATGCGGCCATTGCAGCGAGGATGAGAATATCCGAACTTTCATAACTTGTTGTAACTGTTGAGTCAATTAACTCTTTGAAATTTCTAAGTTTTTTGTTCAAACGAATCATTTATTGATAATTCATATTGAAAGTGTTCAAGATTATCTTTCGTCGCCGGGAGAATGTCGGAGAACAAATGACACATCATTTGAACATTATTAATAGGACTAAGCAGAGCCTATGTGTTATCTTTCTACCAATCAGACTCTTTGGTAACTTTCATCCAATGACTGTGGACTATAATCTCCCGCCAAAAAATGTTTATCCTTTGGTGTTCTATTACATTCGGTGCATGCGCTTTGGCGTACGGTGGCCCAAAACTACCTGTTCTCCGCATTCAAAGTCTGCGTCGCAATCAAATGTTTTTCTCTCACATATGTCTCTGCATTCAAAGTCTGCGTCGCAATCAAATGTTTTTCTCTCACATATGTCTCTGCATTCAAAGTCTGCGTCGCAATCAATTGTTTTTCTCTCACATATGTCTCCGCATTCAAAGTCTGCGTCGCAATCAAATGTTTTTCTCTCACATAAGCTTATGTCTCCGCATTCAAAGTCTGCATCGCAATCAATTGTTTTTCTCTCACATATGTCTCCGCATTCAAAGTCTGCGTCGCAATCAAATGTTTTTCTCTCACATATGTCTCCGCATTCAAAGTCTGCGTCGCAATCAAATGTTTTTCTCTCACATATGTCTCCGCATTCAAAGTCTGCGTCGCATTCAATGTTTTTCTCTCACATATGTCTCCGCATTCAAAGTCTGCGTCGCAATCAAATGTTTTTCTCTCACATAAGCTTATGTCTCCGCATTCCAAGTCTGCGTCGCAATCAAATGTTTTTCTCTCACATATGTCTCCGCATTCAAAGTCTGCGTCGCAATCAAATGTTTTTCTCTCACATATGTCTCCGCATTCCAAGTCTGCGTCGCATTCAATTGTTTTTCTCTCACATATGTCTCCGAGGTATGCCTCAGTGTACGTTATTCCGCGAAGCATAATTTCTATCGAACAGCGCTATTGACAACGACGAACATTGTATCAAGTTATTTTCAATAGATTATCGATCGAAAATTTGTTTGGACGGGCCGGGCGCTCGTGTGTTGAGGTCACGTCATAAACATTTCCACAATAACTTAAATATCAACATTGAAGGTATCCGTTGGTTTCCTGTACTGAAATTAAATCGACGACAATTTTTTTAGTTTGGTGATACTTTTACGTACGTTTCGGCACATTTTGGCGCACCTCGGCGTAGTTTGGCGCCATTGTGAACGGGGGGGGGGGACTACAAGCGAGTGAGCGAGACAACAATGTATCAATTTCGGACAAAAGGATATCGATCGATAACGTTCACTGCACGATTACAGTGGAGACTCTACGCCCGTTCGCCTCTGTTCTGTGTTATTCTTGCAGTTTACTGGGATTTTCATAGTTAATATTCGCCAAAATTTGGTATAAATTACAACAACCTGACTGGTATTTGGTCTGTATAATTTAAGAGACGCTAACCGATTAAAATGGGTCAATATTAGACCCTGATTCTGCATATGCAAACGCTGTAAGATCGCCATTTTATTGAGGGCAAGAGCAAAAATTCAGCGATCGGAAAAATAAAATGCAACTAAAACAAGTTTCGTCGAGAAATTCAAAAAACTAGAACGACAGCAATTTTGTATATATATCAAGGAAACACCGTGCCACTTTTCACTATAATTGGTTCAGAATTGAGAAATTTGAACGAGCGATAGTTGTACGGTCTGTTCTGTACATTAAACGCAATTGTTTTCTATGGGAAATCGAGCAGAGTAGACACATCGTAAAATGAAAAATACATCTGAAAAAAACCGTGGTTTAACTTTTTCATTTCGCTGTTATTTTTTATAATATTTGGTATGACACATATCATGAAGGGTAACTAAAACTCTATGGTTTTATTTTTTTTAGTTTCCCTCTTTTTTTATGAAATGACGAGTTGAAGATCGTTTTGCTGTTGACTGTGTTTTTACTTGATTTTGCATATGTCTCTTATCGCTTACGTATTTTTGGAATTTCCTTGTGAAATTCTTCCCAAAATATTATAATTGTAAGGGCAGCATATACGGGAAATAGGACCTGTTGCTCTTTCATTAATATTTAGATGTGCAGCAAGGAAATACGGCGAAATTTTCAACATGACGCGGGAGGTGAAATTGACTCTCCGAACGCGCACTCCACGTAGTGCACTACGGCCCAAAGGCGCCCCATTTTGTACGGTATATAGCGTCCCGAATTTTTGCCACACATACGTGGAAACCAACGGATACCTTCAATGTTGATATTTAAGTGTATAAGTCAATATATGGGTTATTGTGGAAATGTTTATGACGTGACCTCAACACACGAGCGCCCGGCCCGTCCAAACAAATTTTCGATCGATAATCTATTGAAAATAACTTGATACAATGTTCGTCGTTGTCAATAGCGCTGTTCGATAGAAATTATGCTTCGCGGAATAACGTACACTGAGGCATACCTCGGAGACATATGTGAGAGAAAAACAATTGAATGCGACGCAGACTTGGAATGCGGAGACATATGTGAGAGAAAAACATTTGATTGCGACGCAGACTTTGAATGCGGAGACATATGTGAGAGAAAAACATTTGATTGCGACGCAGACTTTGAATGCGGAGACATATGTGAGAGAAAAACAATTGATTGCGATGCAGACTTTGAATGCGGAGACATAAGCTTATGTGAGAGAAAAACATTTGATTGCGACGCAGACTTTGAATGCGGAGACATATGTGAGAGAAAAACAATTGATTGCGACGCAGACTTTGAATGCAGAGACATATGTGAGAGAAAAACATTTGATTGCGACGCAGACTTTGAATGCAGAGACATATGTGAGAGAAAAACATTTGATTGCGACGCAGACTTTGAATGCGGAGAACAGGTAGTTTTGGGCCACCGTATTGTCGCCTGTCTATGTAATTGCTACAGTTGTGTTCCGGTTGGCGCCTTTTTTATCTCACGGCGTGTTCAGTAATAAAGCTTGTGTTCTCAGCATGAACTGGTGTCGTTCGCAGTTCTGTGTATAAGTCAGACAAGAACCTTGATCATAAAACCCCATCACGACACGTGGAACGAATAAAGATTGTGAGCAGTATACAGTTTTCCATGGCGGACCCAAGCTGTGTACTATATACTTACCCCCAACCTTAATGACCCTCTAAGTTACTATTGATTTAACGCGAAACGCCATCCGTACATGTTACTACTCTTAATTCTTGCCGGAGCACACGGTATTATGAAGAAGTCGAGTGCACACCATAAAAGCGATGGCACCTTTAATTACGATTGTAGCCCTTGAAATTGGGTCGGCAACATCTTAACACCGTGTCAAATTGATTATAGTAATGATTCAGGTAATTAAGTATAAGCAATACCAGGACAAAGTAAAGCGTAATTCTAATACATGGCTTGAAAATGATTACATCGGCATGAAAGAGCTACCGGTATGGCTTACAGTATTTTACAGTACGTTGTAGGCGAAAGCTGAGGAAATCCGTAATGAACAGACTTTGTCTCATCATCTGTTTGGTGTTCAGTACCACATTGTAAGCGACGTCCATGAATAGTGTTATGCAACATCAATAATGTCATTTGTTTGCACATAACACATCTGTTGACCTTGCAGATTCAAAGGAAAATCTGACTTGGATTTATAGTATTGATAACACATATTTAGATTCAATTGAATATGCTAATTAAAAACATTGAACAAAAACACATTACCTTGGTGTGTATGTGTATATTTATATATACTATATACACACACAATGCCTCGTATATCGAACGTCGCGCGCTCCATATGATTCTATGGTAACTCGTTGATGACGTCGTGGGCCGCATAGTCATCATTGGACTGAAAGTGAGCCGGACCTATTTTCAACTTGACAACTTCAGGATTAAAAAAATGATCAAATTACATCTTTTACTTAGGAAATACTATTTTTACAAAATTATGATTCAAATATATCAATGCGTCGTTCTATAATGAAAATCGTTCTATATTTTCAACAGATTTTCGTCTAAAATAGAAATGAAGCATATAACTGTCATTTGTGGGCAAATCAAAAAATTTGAAGAGAAAATTATGTCAGAGAGGCATGTAATAAAAAACATTATAACCCAATCATGGGACTATGTACCCTCGGGGCAGGAGACCGTTTGCCCTCCTTATCGGGCAAATGGTCACCTACCCTCGGGCACATAGTCCCAGGTTTGAGCTATAATATATATATATATATATATATATATATATATATATATAATATATATTAAGATAGACATATAACTCACCATATATCTATATCTATCTATCTATCTATCTATCTATCTATCTATCTGTCTATCTATCAATCTATCTATCTATTTATAAGAATGTGTAGTCAATGGAATCTGTGACGTATGCAGCTAGAATTACACATTAAGACCGTAGAGACACCATGTAGCGATTCTACTTGTTGCAAGATTTCTCATGTGTCGACTATACATTACTGGTAATTATCGGGATGTCAGGTTTCGCTCTTAGCTAATCAAAGATTGTACAATCTACTAGTTTTTCGTCGAGATGGCGGTGTCCCAAAAGAGTAATTGTAGAAACCCCTGTGCAAATGCAAGAATATTACTTTCAGTAAAGTCTTCCTACGATCGCTATCTGCCGTGCAGGAGAAGCCGACGAAACGGAGTTTATATACGGTTGAGCAGTCAAGCGTTTGTCCCAATCGACCATCGACGACAAAAGTGAAATTGGAAATATGATCTAATAATAGCTCATCCTTGCGTGCGTTTTGTTTGAGTAAGATTTGAATCGATCAGCGCTATCGGCGACATTCACGCTGGCTCTCACTCATTACTGAAGGCGACGGTGTCGACCTGCTTGCTCACGTGGCGTTATTATGAAACTGAAACAATCTTAATGTGCACATTCACAGCAAACATGGAATGCTAACACTGTAAATCCCGGTATTCCCCTTTCAGCTTACATGTAGCACTGTCACCAACCATTCTTTCCGATGTGTAGGTTCAAACTCACTGTCACTCGTGGCGAGGACAGGGCAAGCGCGCTGTTTTTGTACACAGATCAGTCACATTAATCTAGTTTTGGATTAAGTGTCGCTAAACATGATCAAAAGTGCCGCTGACATATTCCCCGGTTGTCAAGCACATTGCAATTTTCGTCAAGGGAGAAGGGAAATTTACGATCGTTTTGTGTCAGAGAGACTATGTATATCTTTGAAGAACCCCCACTCGGTCAAGCTCAAAAATACACAACTGTCAGGGACGTGCACTGTGTATGGTGATGTTGACGTACAAAGACTTGCTTACTCAGTCATGTTACAGTGCCCTGTGTTCAGTCATTGAACTAGTTTTGTGACATTGTTTTATTGAGTTTGAATATTGAAATTACTTTTTATTATAGGCAAACAAAGTCTTTTATGAAGCAATAAATTATGGCGAGGGAAAGATATAACAATTGTATATTTGCTGATCATGGATGACTCATGAAACGGAAACGACGGAGTCTCCGCTAGTCCGCCTGTCTGCCTGTCTGTCTACATGTGTCTGTCTGTCTGCCTATCTGTCCGTCCGTCGTCTATCTATTCGTTCATCCATTCGTCCGTACGTCAATCTTTCTGCCTGTCTGGAATGTATGTATGTATGTATGTATGTATGTATGTATGTATGTATGTATGTATGTATGTATGTATGTGTGTATGTATAGATGTATAGATGTATGTATGTATAGATGTATGTATAGATGTATGTATAGATGTTTGTAGGCCTATATGTGTCTGCTTGCATGTCATGATGCGTGTGTGTGTGTGTGTGTGTGTGTGTCATGGTCAAATTACGCAATATATTTACTTCGCCCTCGTATTGTGTTCAACATGTCAACTCTTTTTTTGCAATTTTTTTCGTTTGATTTCGGCAAGATATTATGGAAGCATACTTGTACTGGTAGGCTGAATTTTATGACAAACTTAGTAATTGCCTTTGATCTAGTCTAGATAGTTCTCTTTCTATCACACCATTCGCAGGAGTGCTCTTTGTAAGCCGACTTGTTATTTGTATTGCAGTTTTGACTGACGGAAGGCTCTTACGTCCCTTTACGAATGAATAATCTTTCGCATCCTTTATTCTTTTCATCAACGGAGCCTCTTCCCCTTATGCCTACTAGACATCCCCTTTCACAAACAGCATATGTTAACCCGTTTTGCGCATGGTGTTTAGTAGTCTCTATTTCAAGCTTTCTTTAAATAACCAAAAAATATTTTTACAAAAGGGCTTTATAACTACCTTAGTGGAATTTTACAATCTTTTGGCAATTAGCAGAGGCATCTAAAACTCTTTCATCTTTCAATGGAAGATAATGAAACGCATTGTACAAAATGTATCAAAATCTAACATAACAAATTGAATACCAACATCCATGTTAGGGTTTCATGTCACAATTGTTCGACAACCGCTGGTTACGTATAGAAATCACAAAACATATTTGGGGCGGAAGGTATGTAACAGACACGCTTTAGCGTTAAGTCACAAAATGCCAGTGAAATGAAGATCTGACGATGAAAGAGATATGAAAACGCATTGTGCAAATGCAAACGTCAGGATTGTTCACACGCAATCAAGTTGTTAACGTCCGACGTACTTCTTTTTGATAGGCCAACAAAGGACCATCCTGTCCACACGACAGCCCTCGATGCACGATGCTTTCAATAGAGCAGATTGAGCGAATATCGTGAGGAGTATAGCTAAGTAGACCACCTATGCGACCTACAGTATAACGATTGTCCTCAAAATGCCGTAAAACATAGAAATCAGTTCTGTTCAGTAAGCCATTGCGCAGCTGTCAATATTGAATCTATTGATGAAGAATTTTATGATTTTGATTGTTGGTACCAGAAACAAGTAAGAGTCGAATGTGGGAACATAATGTTTCGCTATTACAGAGCAGGCACTTGTAGTGCATTAAGCGCTTTAACTATTGAGATTTGTTGCACGTCTGAAAAAAACCGTCTAATCTCTGAAGAGATGTTTTGGATTCCAATTATCAAGTCATATTGTCTTTTAAAATGTTGCTCTTTCAATCCTTGGTGATGGATTTGGTCCCTTAAACCAGGGGCTTACACAAGTGCATGTATAGTACGACAGCCATATTTAAGTTGCAACTCGAACATTATTTAGTTGTTAAAATCTTAAGTTGCGTGTCTGTCTCCAATGTTGGAAAAAGATTTGTGCTCACACTTCGGTAAGCATTTCTACAGGTGTTGCATTTGATTTCAAACCATCTTTTATTGAAAAGAAATGCAAAAATGATATGGTCGATTGAGCTTTAAGTGTCGAATTATTTCAGAGTTAAAAGGTCAGTCTTGTGACTTCTATAAGTAACCAGCGGCTATAGTTAGTTAGTTAATATTTTATTATAGTGACACACTTTCACATACCTATATACATACACTGAATTAAATCCTTTAGAAAATATGAAAATTAAATAATGTGAGACTCCAGCCGAGTATTGGCTTATGGGTCACTTTTACATAAGTATAACTTACAGTGTGCATCGCGTTCCCTCAGGGAACTGAAGTTTCATTTCTCCTTCGGATAAACATTTCATAAATACATTTAGAGAATGTATTCATGTGATCAATGGTAAAAGGTTTTGCAAGCTTCTCACTCGGTGGTACATTGGTGACTGCGTTTAATAAAACGTAATCGAATATCCTTGTACAATCTACACTCAAAGACAAAGCTACACTACATGTTGTATGATATTGAAATTAATGTCCATCGACGCACTGTAGCACAGCCTCTTGATTCGCTGTCAATATTATTTCATATGGTTTTCACGTCATCAAACAATATTATAATCACCGAGACGCAAACGGCGATGTGGTGAGGATCGTCAGGTCAAGAGTTCAAATGAGCGATCGAGGACGGCTCCTTACATTGACGACAGCGTGTCAGTTTCAAGTATTCGAAACATGCAACCATTAACCGATCGATAAGATCAATTCTTGCCAGGAGCGTTGCTAGTACCTTATCGGGTCAAAATAGTTCACAACGAACACGGAAAAGAAAAACGTTTCAGTGAGGTGAAATTTGATGCTGTGTTTCATTAAAAGAATTATTGTGCTGGAGAAACCTATGTAATCAAAGTACAGTAACAGCGGTATACAGATTTATCACCAGGTTTATCATGATACTACGTACACTGTTACTGTAAGACATTTCTTGTTTTACAGGCATCTTGTCATATCGCGTGACGTCTTGTTGAAAATGTCAGACTTCATAAACAATTCTGTTAATGGAAAACAAGTATATAAATCCATTAGTTGTTTGGTTTCTTTTGGGGGAGCAATAACTTCAATATCCTTCGACATATTATTTCTTAAACCTTCAAGAAGCAAGAAAACAGGAGTTTATCTGTGGTCAATTGGAAGGGCACGCGGCAGCAGGATCGGGAATACACCGACTTGCTGATCGAGCTATTGTTTCATGAGAAACTTTCAACCAATAGGAATGACTGTCTCTGTAACGTTTAAGATTTTGCTCTTTGTCTTGATAACGTAATGAAAGGATCTTAAAAGCTTCTCCAATTGACCGATACGACATTTCTTGTTTTCACCGACATCTTGTCATACCCTGTGACGTCCTCTTGAAAATGCCTGACTTCATAATCAATTCATTCCTGTTATTGAAAAACAAACATATAAATCCGTGATTTTTTGGCAGTAACTTCAATATTCTTTAACATGTATTCCTCAAACCTTCAAGAAGCAACAAAACAGGAGTTTATATGCAGTCAATTTGAAGGGCACACGGCAGTAGGATTGGAAATACACCGTCTTGCTTATCGAAACGTTGTATCAATTGTGTTCAAACAATTGAGAGCCAAGAGAAGCTAATAAGTTTTGAAAGTGAAACGAACACAGTTAAGACAAAAAGTTTTAGTGAGATGAAATGTGATGCTGTGTTTCATTAAAAGAATAGTGCAGGGGAAATCTGTGAAATCAAAGTACATTAATTGCAGTATACAATTTGATCACCAGATTCATCAAGGTACTATGTTACCGTAAGAAATTTAATTTTACAGGCATCTTATCATATCGTGTGACGTCCTGTTGAAAATGTCAGACTTCATAAACAATTCTGTTAACGGAAAACAAGTAATAAATCCATTAGTTGGTTTTTTTTTTTTGGGGGGGGGAGCAATAACTTCAATATTCTTTGACATATATTTCTTAACCCTTGAAAAAGCAAGAAAACAGGAGTTAATCTGTGGTCAATTGAAAAGGCACGCGGCAGCAGGGTCGGGAATACACCGTCTTGCTGATCGAGATATTGTTACAATCGTGTTCAAACAATTGGGAGTCAAGAGAAGGTTTCAACAAGTAGAAATTGACTGTCTCTGTATAAGATTTGCGATTTTCTCTTTGCCTTGATAACGAAATGAAAGAAGCTTAAAAGCTCTTCAAATTGACCAATAACAATCTATTGTGTGATAGCTATCACATTGCAGGCTACAATTGAAGCAATTGGCTGAATAATCCAATTTCCGTGACAATTCAACCCATATCTATTACATTTAGTGCTTTTTAACATGAAAAGACCTGTTCGACAATCCAGAACGTCCAACATAAACCACAACGACGACTTTGTGGTGTCAACTCTCAATCTTGTAGAGCAGTTTTGATCGTACTTAAGTCTTTCTCGGCGTAGAGCAACGCTGTATTCAGCGACGAGAGTGAAGACCATTCACAGATTGTTGTATATTGTGGCAAATATTTCAGCGAATATATCTGTAATGCATGGCTAAGTTTTGCCTCAGACTTCGATATTGGATGCCTGTAGGTATGAATACACAGGAAGACGGCCTGCCTAAGATTATCTCACGAAAATCGCGTCTCTATTACATCTTAATGTATCAACGAAACACATAGATGCTTTATTTGATCTTCATTTTGTATAAGATGTGGATTAAAGTATAAGTATATGACCCTTCGTAATTCTCACATCTATCCTAAGCTCAAATATCTGAAACCGTGCTGTACGGATAGACAAGTCAGTAACGTTAATACCACACTTGATTTGAGTGTTGTCCCTGGGGCAATATACCGCCGTCAGAGAGGTAGATAAACTTTGCATTTCCTGTTGTTGTGTTGTTACGTCAGTGCCTTTACTTTACCACGATACCAGGACGAGATTGTCATCGATTCACGTGGACACCGTTTACAGCTGAAGTTAAGACTTTGTTCACGACAGTTCAGCGTCACTGGACCAACGTTTGCACTCCGGTCCTAAGTTAGGAAGTTGCGGCTCCGCTTCAAGGTGATCCAACATTGCGACTGACTGAGTTTTAAACATAACTATTCCCACTCCGAACCAGACCTTCAATTGTAAACGGGACGTCACTGCAAGATAGACAGATTGCCAACCCAAAGCACAATACAGCAATCTAACATAAGAGCTAAAGACACTGATGTACGCACCGGACCATGGGTACCCAATTGTTTCATACCCACTTTCGTAAACGTACAACTGTATACTTGCAAAGTAGTACAAGAGTACATGTAACGACACCACGCATCAATCCCCGTATCGAAAATACGAACATTCGCCTAGTGTTCACAATTTAGGCCTACTTCGATTGTACCGGTGTGTTTCACAATTTACCAAATTTATTTAACGAAAAATAAAGAAAAAACACCTAGATCCTTGCTAGTTGTTCATCGCTTCCCCTCTACCCATTACCTATGGGTACAAAGAATTGACTGAATGATATTTCATCTGAGTGATACACATTTCGAAACGTACTACGAGTACAGGCACTCGCAATAAAACACCATTCGTGAGATTTCAAAATCGCTCTCATATGCATAGACTGGTGCATTTCTAAATAAGGCCAGAGTAATCAAACTATTTGCTTTGCGTCCGCACGCGCGTATGTTTTCAGAGTTTCCAGGAAAACCCCACAAATATTTCTTGCCGAATTTTCCGTTATTGAAGATATTTTGTCGCAAAAACCTAGCCATTAATTAAAATTGCAACAAAATAGTGCCTTTAAGTCCCAGCAGTCATGGTTGGTAGGTGGGTAAGTCGGTCAGTAGGTAGGAAGGTAGATAGGTAGGTAGGTAGGAGGTAGGTAGGTAGGTAGGTTGGTCGGTCGGTCAGTCGGTCGGCCGGTCGGACGGTAGGTATACGTAGGTAGGTAGGTAGGTGGGTGGGATGGGTAGGTAGGTAGGTAGGTAGGTTGGTATCACCTGATTACTTAAAAATACATAAATCAGGTTCCTACAGCACTGATGCATAGATGATTCAGTCTGATATTGTCATTTCGAAAAATCCAATGCATCTCACTTGCGGGGAAATATGACAAAACCTAAAAAGTATCGGGTTCCATCAAGATGTGTTGCCATTAAAATCTCACTCACGCTATTCAAGTTTTTCGAAACATAGGGAATGCATCCTGCTTCAAACAGAAAAGTCTTGTTTCCCCTGAAGCAACCCGACTAACCCTAGCAAAAGCAGTCACGTAATATGCCAACGAAACCGTGTCGTCGGTTTGCGTAATGGTGAAACCACTCTAAAGTGAAAAAGATCATAGCCCACGAGAAAGAACTAACCGACCTTTCGACGAACTTTGCCGTACATCCTCAAAAAGGAAAGGGAAACAGTTTTGCATGCAGCCGTGTCGCTGACGCTTGTAATAACTTCCGGCAGAGTCAATTATACTTTCTTAAGAGGTATCCAATCTTTGTAGGTGATACATATATATTAACGGTTTACATCCGTGTATAGTGATTATAAAGCATACGAGGGAATAGATCGCCTTAATGTAAAGTGGCAGCCAATCTTTTAAACTCTAACATGCGTCATCTCACACTGCCGTAAAATGCATTTCCAGGTGTTTTTATTGGCCCTCTTTTCTATCATCAGACGAAATAATGAATAAACGAACGACATGTCAGGCGTTTGACGCAGTTTGTTTTTAGTTTATTGAGAAGAATTGCGCCTTGCAAGCAGACAGCCCGTCAACACGATTGTCTCCACCAAAAGTTGCGAGAATATCACTCTATTACCCTAAAAATTAAATATCAACATTGTGAAGGCACCATAATCTTTATCTACCAGGATATTAGCAATCTTCCTGGCATTGAACATTTTTCTCATCCGTTTCTGTTGGTCTTAGACTATCTGATCTCTGCTATTTCGAGGGAACGCACGTGGAAAGTATGTTAGCCCACTCCAACAAAACTCCACAAAAACCAAAAACCAACCAGCCAAACAAACTAACAAAAAACACACAAGAAGACAAAACAACAGGAAACCTCAGCGCAGATATGGTTTACAGTGAAATGTGGCTCATCAGTGATTTTGTTATATGCAGTCAGAGCACTTAGCTCATATTACAATAGGCACGATAATAAGCAGACGTAAAAAGCACAAAGAATGGCCGTTGGGCACAGAACGGTTCCATCTGCGGATGGATGCAATCATCGATTCTGAATTGATGAAGCCATGGAATTTCACCGAACCAATTGTTAGTTTCAATAATGAGTTATATATCATGGCTGGAGCATTAAGTTACTGACATGTAATATGAACAGTAATAGCGCTTCGTAACTATAGGCCTGAACCGCGACAATGAAAAATAGCCTGTCGCGTGTTTATCTCTGAATACTGCGATGTGAAGTTACTATTACGCTTGTCAAACATTCTCACTTTAGAGATTCGGCATGTAATTATGGCAATGGAAGGCGTGTTCTATAAGTGGGAGGTTGACAAAAGATTATTTTGTCACAGTATGACTGCGTTTGGTGTTGCTTGTCCTCAGACCAACAATAGACTCTGCAATTTTTCCAAAGCGTAACGTTTGAAGGGCGATAGATGTGAACAGGCCATACGAACTTTTTACATCAAAACATCTCTAACTCGTCTTTTTCCAGAGCAATTTCGTACTCTGGGTGGCAGTTGAGTTTAAATTGTAGCAAATACATAGCAAATAATAGTTTTCATTTGCATAATAAATCGTTTTGCCATAAGTACGAGATGAATTGTACTCTTACGCCATTCTGACAAGCATTTGAACCCTTCATAATTACCGTTTATAAGTAAAACGGCTACAAATACAACAAAAACTTTACGTACTTGCCGTTAAAAGCGAGATTAACGTATGGATACTATGTCTAAAAGGGTTTTTACCGAATCAAACGATCAAAGAGATTATCTTGGCGCTCTTACACGTTGATCTCTCTTTCAGTGCATTTATTAACTTTCGGCGCGTAAATACATTTCGGTCATCTGCTTTGTTTCTTGTTTACAGTGGTAAAACGACTTTTGGTTATGAAAATGAGAACACGAATGATAAAATCGGTCTAGTTAACCTTGCCTTCGATGCGCCGCTGCAAGTTTTTCTGCCAGACGTTTGACCTTCAAGTTGTCATTTAGTGCGAAAAGGGTATACAGTACGCCCTATACATGGACATAACTGTCATGAAACCTGTCTTCTCATTATATAAATCATGTTTTGTTCTTTTCTGTATCACAAGGGGTTTTACTGGTAACAATCAGGAAAGGTTACAGTGCTTGTATCATAGGCGTGTAACAGTAGAGATCACATTTTTCCGTAATCCAAGTACAATTTGTCTCTGGTTTGTCTTTCTCCTTAACAATTTCGTATAGTTGTGTTGATTAGAAGAAAATACATGAAAAACGTGGCCCCCTATTATTTCTTACTTGGTGTTACGTGCTGAGCTTCATTGACCTACTTATTGATATGCCTCCTTTATTTATTTATTTATTTATTTATTTATTTATTTATTTGTTTATTTATTGATCGATTGATTGATTGTGTGATTAATTGTTGTTTGTATATTTTCAGTGTTCTTCCTGTTTGTGTATGGTGGGGACACTAGGAATCTGATACTTCATGCCCATGACCGTGGCCTACTGGATGGTGATCACGTGTTCTTCTTGATCGAAGTCTCTACGTTGGACATCCGGTTTGCCGAGCACACGTGGATGGCCGAAGACGGCCGTGATGCCGACGCCGTCAAAGCTTACGAAGGTAAGTGGTTCGCCGCCTTGTCACGAGTCTCTCGACTGAAGCTATTGAGCGCAATCATTGGGTAACTGACCCGCCGCGGAAAATCATTATCTAATAAGTGGGCCGAAAAAAACCTGTTCCTTTTCAAATGATTGTATGCGTTCCACGAAAGCCTGTCTGTCAGACCTACTAGGCCAACTCATAATGTTTCCAGCCCACGCATACGTAAATATTGCCTTTAATAATTCAAAACACGATTATTGCAGAAGCTAACTTAATTGAATAGTAATCCATTACATTTTCACTCTCGGGTGTTAATGTAACGCTTTGTTTGCGACGCACAATAGAAAGATAACAGACATGCGTGTTTCTTAGAAATGTGCTGTAAGTATTTCTGAGGACAGGCTCGGGTTACCGGAAAATTATTTTCTCATTATGCGTAACTTGGCTAACTGGTAGTTACGGGAAGCAATAAAATGCTGCTCTTTGTGTTGCAGTTACACATTAACAGATATGATTAACTGTCAGAATATAGTAAGATATAGTGTATAATTCTCGTTGAGTTAAATGACATTTTTCTAGACGAGCGTACATGTACGCCATACGTGCACGCCGACTGAACAAATTTACTTACTTTGCAATCATGTTTCTGTTTACAGAGACTGAAACTGCTCGGAAGAACGGAGCCTATCATGTTTATGCTTCTCGTAACTTTCTTTGTCCTTTTTCAGGATTGTTTGAAATCAATTATTACGAGCCGAACGGCGATGAATACGACAAATTCAAGCAGAGAGTTCGTAACCGATTCAAAGACCCACCGTTTAATCACGTCATGGCCGACAAAGACGAGGTGAGAGGGCGTGGTACCTTTTCTGTTATCGTACTGTTTCTGGACGATAAGCAAGGTGGCTCTGAATCGTGAGAATGGTATTCATTATCGAAAGAAATTTCGATAACTTTTAGCCTGCCACACAATTTGCCCGACGCCAGGAGGCACAGAAACCCATGTACTGTATCGAGGCGATAACATTTTTATTACGTGCCTCTTCTCAGTTAAAGGCAAGCCGTCGTCGGAACTGCGCCTGTGCGACTTTCTTGTTTACAAACAATGTATTTGGTGCACGATATCTACATGCACCTCATCATCATAGCTGTAACATTTAAATTATACGATGTAGATTATGACAGACATATGTTTTAACTTTCATAAATTACCATCGTACCTTGGATACAGTGTTTACATTGGTCTTATGAGTCCCATACGACCTTTGAGTGCAGTTCCGACGACTGTATCCCTTTAACGCTACATGACATTTAGTTACATGCAGGGCATACTCAAACAATTTTACCATTATCGACGAGTATCAAACAAATTTTAACGAAAGTCAAAATAGCAGTGCGCACGTGGATTTTTTACATCTAGTGTTAAGCGTCTCCGTTGCTTCACCTGACTGGTAACTATGGAAACCGGTCCGTACATCGTTCACACGGCCCGTTAACTCCCCGGATGTCCTGTTCAAATCAAGGCACTGATTTGCACTCAAATCGAGGTATGTAATAAACGGCGAAGGCAGTCAAGATACATGGCACACAAAATAGATTGTCCAATATTTTTCATGCGTATAGCGTCATTCGCCGTATTATAGGAGACGGCCGTTACACGCGCTTCAACACAGCCGGCGATAGTGTACAGAGAATGTAGAACATGGCGGAAAGCCGCAGCGAAAAAAAAATGCTTAAGTCATGCTGAATTGGAATCTTCCGAAACACGGGTAAATCTCCATTTAGCTAAAATTGAGCACCCTACATCTACACACTGATACAAGAAATACCCCCCTCAAAACAACAAAAATACAAAAAACGCGCGAAAACACAAAAACCAGAGACTGTGTAGGGTCCCTGATTATTTATTACGAGGCGAAAGGAGTTCGCTAAACGCTATCTCTACCCATCTTCTCATGCAATATACCGACTTGCTTACAAAGTTAACTACTTCCCAACACATTCATGATAAACCCGGGTTCGCTTGCTAAGCATTACCTTAGTACCTTGGCTTTTCTACTTTGTTGAACAAGTCAGCTTTAAAACGGCTAAACATATAATTTCTTGGCGAATACACACGAGTTTCCTTATTTTTTTCAATATTGATAACGACTACTGCTAGAGACATTCCAGCTTATCATTGATGCTCATTAATAGGTCACAGGTATTACAGGAAAAAAAAGGTTCGCGCGGTGCTTCGAGCTGGTGTTTTCGCTCTACCCAGATCCTTAATCCAAGACTGTGACGTCACTAATCCCTTATTCCCATCAGTGTTCTTCATAATAAATTGACTGTCAGAGATATATCTCTTAATTCATAAGAAAGAATGGTGCCTTGGGCCGTACTAACACAGTCCATCCCAGGAGGATCATACGAATGTCTATTGGATATAACTCTTACTTTAGTCGTACAGTGAATATGACATTATTTTTACTCCTCCTTAGACCGTGTTTGTCATAATTTATTTCTGATGTCGGCGCAAGAAATACGAAAAAATGATAATAAACGCAAGGAAGTTACTAATTTTCTGCTACCATGCGTCAAGAAATAAAATCATGGGTCGCAAATATTCGCACTGTAGAGCGAGACGCACGCATTGTAACTTATACATAGATCAGCACACGAATTAGTTATGCAGAGAAACTGAAAAGATATTGCTGGAAATCACCACTCCGGAAATTTCCGGTATCGACGTCATCAACTGTGAATTCTCTCGTAATGCAGTTGGCAGCCCTGTGTTGTTTACTATTTTATCATTGAAATGATTCAATTACAAAACAATTTAAATAAAAATACAAAAATGTGATTTGTGTAAATACATGTTGAAATGCCAATGCTTGCAAAGAATATATACTGCACTTCATTTGCATAAACGGTAGCTTTGATGATGCAAAGAGGCAGGTTCGCTGTCCTTTGATTTACAAGAAGGGCTACCTGACTCAAAGATATCCATATAGATATGGCCACGGTCCCTCTGCACACAGACAGTGATAGAACAAAAAGAAGACTTCGATATAAAGAACGCGTTATCACCAGAACTTGTGTCACCTCTTGGCATAATAAGACAATGTTACAAAACCAGCAGGCCCCATGTTCACCCCTACGATTGATAGTTAAGTGACGCAAATGTGATGTTGCAAATTTCCCATGATGTAAACTGGAATACAAAATGCTGCTGTCGCGCATAAATCAATCACAAAATCACGTCAGAAATACTGCTATGGATTAAATCAGAGGAGAAATATTTGTTTTTCTTGCACACAAAACTTTACGATATGGTTGCGTATTTCCCTTCCGACTGAGAGACTGTAGACCACAGGGCCCGAGCTGACAACTACCGCGGTTTTCTCCACATCACGGTCGCTCCATCACCGAAAATATTAATGTTCCAAAGAGTTGACAGAAACAGCCCTATTTTCTCAGTTGGATTCTGATAGTTTGCGTTACTGGCTATGACAAGCAAACGCGCTAATTGTTATATATCTCCCAAAATATGCATACTTAGAGGTTATAAACTACAAGTGACTGTATTCGGTAGTGGAAAAGGTCTCTCAGGGAAAAGGTAGTGTATATTTTGCGGAAAATAATTACTGAGCGAAGCGAGATCAAAGAACATGTCTAATATAAAATTTATGTCCAGCTCTGAGTGACCTCAGGCAGCGAGTCTTACACTGTGGTATACGACCGGTTGATTTTTCACTCTTCTAAAGTTCATCAAAACGCTGTGAACCTTGAATATGACAGACAACTGGCGCAATTTAAAATGATTATAAAGTAAGGCCAACTGAAAACATAACAATGTGTATTTCCGTTGACCCGACCTACATTTAAAACCCTTCGAACCTAAACCTTGTTTTGTATTTTTAATCATTACGCATGCGTTTGACGAATTCTTCCGTTGCTTGATGGGATTGGTCACACCCCAATGAAAATAAAGGTAAAATAGTTCCCGACCGAACTACTTGATTTCATGAGGGCATGTTCACAATATTTGTATGCCTAATTGTGACTTGCAAAATATAAAACACATGTTGATTATGACATTATCTAGGGATTTAATTCCAGCAAGGATAATTAATTAAGGTTGCTACATGTAACTTGCCAAATGCATTTTCTGAAAAAATATGTCGCTGAACATTCATCCATCTTTTGGCCCTTAGAGATAGCGATACCGTACATCATTGATACACGCGCAGTGTCACTTTCGGGCGCCTCATCCCATACCTCATATTAACTCAGCCAAAACATAGCAGTCCACGACGCATGCCAAACATTGATTTCCTAGTTTTCCAATCCTCTCTTTCTTTTGCAGGCAGCGTCAATCTTTGTGTTTGTTGAAAAACAGTGTTAAAACATATTTCAAAACCCATTTTTTTTTCGAAAATGGAAAAAGTTATTGGCCTTGGTAATGCATACTTATATGAAGAAAAGAAAACTTACTGGAGATTTTAAGCGGGAAACCAAGAGTACAGTGTCGTCCACTAAAACGGGCACGTGACAAACAGCACCTGTGTGGCTGTTTATTTCCATGTTGCTATAGAAATAAGTAACAATCAGTTTTCAATCTGAAAAATTGAGCAACTGTGAAATGACTTATCTCACACAGTTTAATTGACTGAATATAGATATGCACAATCGCTTAAGTTTTAGCTCGACTGTCTATGATTCAAACTACATGCATTCCGTAAATGATTTTGTACCGACATTGCATCATTCATAACGCAATATCAGGAAATAATGGCCTTTTTTGTTGCGTGTGTAAAATGCATTCGTGAATCGCATCCGGCGTCCTTTGTATTCCGCAACGCTATTAAAAGATTTTAAATGATTCCGTCAAAAGAACTTGAGCCGAATGCATAAAACACGGATGTTGCATCGGAGTACAGAATCATCTCTTTCGTTAGCGTATAACATCCTGTCACTCACGTCAAAGCCAATTCATAGACTATAAGCAACATTTGGAAGATGACCACGGTTTTTACTTACGCTTAACAGCGCTTTTATAGTAGGTTTCTTATAAAAGACTTGTCATAGCTGTGTACAAGGTACCCCTCGTAAATTTGAGACTTCAGGCTCGATTAGCACAAATGTAAACTATACATACATATCCCTTGGCGACGACAGTCAAAAATTTGATTATAAATTCAGCCGTTTGTTCGTGTGTTACAGCCATCTGTATGAGGGACAGCATTATTATATATATATATATATATATATATATATATATATATATATATATATATATATATATTCTCCAAACGTGCAAAAATTACGATAGACATGACGTCCTTGAGCTCTAACTGGCCACAGACGCAGTCAACATACACCATACGAACCCATCCCGTCGAGATCAACGAAGATAAATTTCCCACCAAATCTTTGTTTTACGCCTTTGCAAAGTATTATCCATGTTTCAATTGTACACCTCCAGTCATCCTCCACGCTAGAAGCGCTGCGAAGGCCCGGAGACTCAATTCAAAGGTCCCTTAGCTTCTAACAGTCAAGACGCAATGCAGCGTTTATGCGCCTGTCTTATAGAATAATTGGCTGAAGGTTCAGAGGTCATCAACACGTTATTGTTCTTCCTGTGTAAAGCGTATAAATACAGGAAATTATGAAGACTTAATTGTTGATATCATTACCTCTCGACAATAAAATTTTCACAATATCGTTCTGCAAGGCATTTAAAGGACAGAGTCGATGTTTAACGACTTTATTTGCACGTCAAGTAATGAAATACGTTATTCGTAACAACTATAGCTCGGTTATTAAACCACTCTTTATAAAGGTTGAGATTTAGCCGAGCAGTTTGGACTGTGATGGTTTCTAGGTAACTTGGTGCCGTACACAGTGAGTGCGAATCCGACCTAGAATCTACTGAACTTAAAGGGAGGGTGTCGTCGGAACTCTGTTCAAAGGTTACCAGGCCCCCTATGACCGATGTAAACACTGGTAAGGATACATCGGCGATTTATGAAAGTTAAAAAATGTTTGCTAATAATATATATCGTAAAATTTAAATGTTTCAGCTATGTCGACATGATGCATCTAGATATCATATGCATGACATACATTGTTTGTAAACAAGAAAGTCTCACATGCGCAGTTCCGACGACACCCTCCCTTTAATAAAGGTGACCGAATGTTGGTGTGATGGTACACCAAATGCCAGACTTAATTTTGATGTACCTCATGTTGAAGCTTGATAGATAAAACAGCAGTTGGCACACTCAGATAAGCATTGATTTCTGTGTTTGGGTACATGGGTGTGACCCAGTGTTCGTTTAGGGACCTGGTGTGCAAGGTATACCCAAAACTGGTGTTATAAATGAGAAACAGCTATCGTCTTCTTCATCCAAAAAGATGGGTTTTATTTGAAATTTTAGGCAAGGGAAGCGGTAAACTACGCCCCCAAAGAATATATCACGTTTGAGGAAGAACTCTGTTTTGATATGGTTGCTCTTATGGCTTACACAAAATTTATTCTGGAAGTTAAAGTTCTTGTCAGGTTGAGACAAGAGTTGTGGCGATACTCTCCCAATACTTGGCAAAAACTTTTTTCTGGGTGTTCTTGGTTTTTCGCAGTCTCGAAAGTGCCCCGCCACCTCAATGATGATCGAATACCACAGCGTGGGCGCTCACATGCATGTAGTTGCAACAGCCAACGGGTAATTACTGGATTTATGCTGACGGGTGCTGTATGTTGTATTTTCATCGTCGCTTTTGTATATTCTTTCAAATTTGAACGATCACAACTGTGCATGAAATCGCATCAGTCGTAAAGAAGCTTATTGTTGTGGACCAGCTGAGTGGCATAATAATCAATGTGGGCATAGTTAGCTGTTTTATTAAGCATGTTAAATGTGCGATATCGAAAGTCCTGGCAAGATGATGTTGCAGTGCCTTTGGGGCCATGCAGTGACACTAATGGATTTTCTTACCTGAGATAACCTTGACACATTGTTCGGTTCTTTCGTTTTCTTTCTATATCAACTTTAAATTCTATCTTCAGAGGTAACCTTTACAGCCTTCAGTAAAAAAAACCTGCATGAAACCGGAAACTTGTTTTATTAAAGGCCCACTAATGCTATCTTTTGATGATATTTGTTTTCATTATTTTTGTTTAATATATCAATTGCAACTTGTTATTCTACTCCTCAAAGAATATTGAAACATCCGCTATTTAGCTTGTCAACTTAGCGTCTACATGTGTAAAATGCATTATTGTTTATATCTGAATTCTAGTCCGGACCAGAAGTCGATTTTCAACGGTCACAATACCGTTTACACATGCACGGGATGCGTTGACAAGCTGGACACTGTCTATATCGACATGCTTTCGGAAGTAGAGCAAGGAGTCATGGTTGACGTTCAAAACAAAAATGGTGAAAAAAATTATCAAAGTCAGCATTATTGGCCCTTTAAGGCATGAGTATACAAAATCTTTTTTCTGTTGTCTTGCAGGTAATTATAAACGCAGCTTTCCTCTACGATGCTGTGTACTTATATGCTCTCGCTCTGAACCAGTCTCTGTCCGAAGGCGTGGACCCGGACGATGGTTACAACATCAGTCAACGCTTATTTAATAGGACATTCGCCGGTAAGTGATCGCTTTTCATGCCGCACACGGCCGACGTTCACGACGCTCGACGTGTACGTGAAAACGGGGACGTGAAATTTGAAAAAAATTATTAATCCAGTATACCAATGAGTCCATATTTCATTTGGTTGGTCGATTGACGGCATGAACAGTCGATCGCCGTATCGATGTCTTTGTCGACCGTACAATGCACTCGGAAACATACCAAGAAAAAGAAAACGCGAGAAAAACATGAACAAATGTAATTGACACCAAATTCATTCCCCTCTAGACATTGTATGAGTACGAATATCCATAAATTAGTTTTTGACGGCAAACTTATAAGAGAGATCGTATTTGGCCTCCTTCTCGATGTCGTAAATCAATATAAGATGTAATAAACCAGCATATTTCCCAAGCGACAGCACGACCCATGTTAACGCTGGCGCTCTCTTGATGTTTGGAGTGACAGTATCAGATGTGGCTTCAATCACATACAGGGCTCGTTCATTGATCAAGCACCAACCAACCAACCAACCAACCATCCATCCATCCGTCCATCTGTCCGTCAATCAATCCAACCATCCATCCCTCCATCCATCCATCCATCTCCCCTCCCTTCCTCCATCCATCCATGTGCAAGGACGCATCTTATACTGTAACTCGCATTTGTCTCTATAAAATATAATTAATTTTTTAATCACCAGGCAGAGGTTTTACTGTCAAATTTAATCGATATTTATTTCTAACGTCAAAATGTGTACTCACATTTTTATTACTATAAGGTCACTTAAGAGAAGTATTTATGGGATCGTAAAACTTAGCTCTTCTTGGAAAGATTAGTGATTATTTTTGCCATACTGTCATTTCATTGGAAATGTCATGACATAATACAGCGATTTCTTCTAGTCTCCCAACCTTTGTAAATTTGAAAAATCTAAGAGGAATATCTGATCTTTGTTTGTATATAGTGGGGGGATTTTGGGTACCAGAGTAAATGTTTTGGTGAAATGAACACAAATATTTACCCGCCAACATATGTAAACCGTGACGGTAGCCTAGGCAACAGTTAGCGTAGGACTCTTGGGTCAGCCTGAATCTATTATATCAGAATTTAAATTTCAATCCCCTTCGAAACAATACTTTCGCTGACCAAAAAATAAATCACTGAAAATTTAATAGAATATTTTATAGCAAAGTTCTCAAGGGGAAACCATTAATTTATTTGACAAGACGCGGTTTGTGCTGACTTCATAGTTGACTCACCAATGTACCACTCATTTTCTTTCCAAAACCAAGTCCTGACATGGGTAATATTTGAATTGCAGGTGCTGACAGTGAGGTTGTTATCGGCAGCGATGGCGATCGTCTGCCTAATTACATGTTGCTCAATGTCCAAAATGGAACACTTGTACCCGTCGTCAACTGGTTTCCAAGGTAAGTGTAGACGATGTTTTTTGTGCCGTCTGACACTGTTTTGTTTGATTTTAATTTAATTAATAAATCGCGACGAAATACGTCGACACAGTGTTCTGTTACACAATATTCTTCAATTTCAACGAATTGCACCTTCTCATGAATAGCTCATAATAGTTGCAGACTCGTGTGTAACACCCCTTAAGTTACTGAATATTTTAGAGATGGCATAAGTCCAAAAATTCTGTAAAATCTGCATCCTATAATGCCATGTGCAGATTAGAGTACTGATTGTAATACCCAGATACGGGCTGACCTCTACGTTGACCTTAAATACGAAGGTTTAAGTTAGTATGCGCCTTGTAAATGAAAGACTTAAAACGTTTGCTCGAACTTTCCTCATTAGACCTTCCAACCATTCTCTCATCAAAATAAGAATAGAATTCAAGGGTCGCTTTTTAAAGTTTGGCACTAGAGAAACAAATTACCCAATATTTACCGATATTTGGAATTCAAAATGATCGCCATCCTTGTGCTAACTGTATGCTGAAAAATGAAATTTCCGATTTTTCGAATAACTTAGACAGTGAAAATTTGTTTTACTCCAAGAAATCTAAAAATGAGCGCGGCAAATGGTAGATATGACAAGAATATCTGCCCCTACGGTGCATTCCACCTTAACGCAGTAACATGCCTGAAAACTGATTTCAAAATTTTAAAATATTATTTAAGATTTCCTTAAGGTATATTTAAACTGTTCTCATTCATAATGAAGAAAAGAGTTCAGGGGTCATCGCGCAAGGTCTGCCACAAAACATGAAAAATGCCAAAAAACAACCCGATATGTTTCTGCCAATGGAAAAGAGGGGAATTTTAAAAGTTCAATAAAAAGTGAAAATTTAATTTGCTCAGGAAGCTTCAAATGAGTACAGGCAAGCTGTAGACAAGTAAAATATTGTCAAAATTTATATTTCCAATGTCTTTCGATGAAACGCATTCTACCCTATAATCTTATGTTGAACACCCAAGTAAGCGTCATGGGATATATAGAGTGAAGTTCATAGATTAGCTGAGAATGCCCCAAGTCGTTCTTTTATTAAAAATGCCACTAGACTACCACCTCCATATGGCTTACGCATCAATATTTTATACACTAGCATAAGGTGTGTTTTCAATGGACTTCCTAACTCGCCGCGTATGATACATATTTCACGAATATTAATAGACATCACTGTATGTATCGACCGACAATATCATCAATCGTGCACACCGCACAGTCAAACTTCGAAGGGTAACGATATTTTGGGGCGATTCTACGTCGCACTGGGTAAACGTTTGAAGGCCCGTCAACTTCAAAATTTTTCATCAGATTCGTTGTTTGCACTTTCAAACTCAAAACAGTTCATATAAATGTACTTGCGGAAGGCTGTGCACACAAACATTATGAACCGAGGGCCGGAACAGCGTGTGCAACTTTGCACAAGACGCGAATCATGAACGGGTGTCCCACTCAGACATAGCCGCCCCCGTGCAAATATGTTAAAACAGTTGATAGAAGCAACCTGTTGCCATCCATTGAACACATGACACTGTGTGTCTTCAATCTGAACGCTGTATTCTCTGTTTTTGTTTGTGATGTGACCTAGTTTTTGAAAATGGCGGGAAATTCAAAATGAAGCTCAAACTGTAAAGTCCTCTTGCCCGTTCTGTCACACATAAATGCTCTTGTAATACAATAAAAAACCTATTTTATTTAATGAGTAGATATTAAAATAAAATATCTGAGAAAATTGAAAGATATTGTTGATATCACTAAATTACAAACAGATACTACTTATAGGACCGTAATCTGGATTTTATAGTTCTACATTTGCGTGTTTTAATAGGTTTGCTCTCAAGCTGTCAAAATATTATTACATGATTGTATCGCTCAAGATAAATACAGCTGTACTTGTTCAGTACCAAAAATTCTTAATATATCAACCAATCTCTTCTATAATCAAAACTAAAACGTCAGGAGTCGTGCAAATTTATTAACTAGCGGACCAAAACACCTCAAATTTACCAATTCGCTAAATGGAAATGAAATGCCAGGCTCTGTGCCAGCTCACGAGGAAAACTAAATTATTGATTTTCCGGAAAACAAAATGGGGAGCACCCTACTCCATTTCAATTTTTAAATTCCTTAAGGGTGAACATGTGAAAAATTTACAGTTATGTACAGTCTTCTCAAAGTCTTTTGCCATGCTGCGCTTCAAAATTAACCACAGTGATCGATGAAATCTGGAGATCATTGCTAGAATAAGGACAGTCTAAATTTCGAAAGTTCCCCGTTTAGGCACGTTTATTTTTACGAGATTACACCTTTTTCATTCTTTTCAGTATATATTCAAATCGTTGCAACCGTCCGACATCGGGTCTTTTCAACAACTTTGTCCATCTTTTGCTGTGCCATTTGTTAATGAAGGGACAGTAGCTATAACTCTCAATAACATTTTCGTTAATTTGCTCGAGAAAAAAAAGAGAAAATTTTCTTCTCCATTCTCAGCTCAAAGTATGTTCAAATGTAAGGTACAGGTTTTGCAATCATAGTGCACCGAGTATCATATACACTGTTGTTGTTGTTGTTGTTGTTGTTGTTGTTGTTGCTGCTGCTGTTGTTGTTGTCTTCAATTGAACCCCATTTCGGACAGACAGTCAATCGTCAGAAATAACACTGGATGTTATGTATTTATGTCCAGGCGGTATTGACAACATGAAGACTGTGCATTTTCAAATGATTTTGAGAAGAGAAAAAAGAAACGTCAGTGTACAAACAAAATGAAAATAAACTATGGATGCATCGAAAGCCAGATATTATCATTATATGGCGCTTTTGTGTTCCTATCGTATGCCAGGGGTCGTAACGAGACTTAGTGATCAGAACATTAAATATAAACGATGACATAGCGGGCGACAATAATCTCCCGTTAAAACATTTATGCATTTGCCATTTTCCTTTCGTCAATTAAGGATAAAACGCCATAGCCGACAGGTAGAGACTATCCCTACCTTCCGGCCGTGGAGCTTTGAACCTCGCCGGTTTCTTTCCACAGTGACGGTACTGTTCTCCTTTCGCCTCACACTTACTCAGTGTTTGATATTGCACAAAGCTACTTATGTCAGCGGGACAGCAGAATGGTGAAACGACCGGAAATCACTTACCGATAAGATTTATGACGAAATCAATGTTAAACGGATATTGAGGACTGCAACGCCAGAGGCTAACACGGCATAATTGTCTTAATCGATGTTGTTCGAGGTCGTGAAAACTTCGAACGTTAATGTTTGATTTGCGATGTACATTAAACTGCTGGGTCGGTTTCTTTTGCTTCGGTCCGGAACGAAGAAAGAGAAATTCTCCTCGCCACCGTCCCTCCGGACTTTGAGGGACGGTGTCCTCGCCAATACTTTCAGGTGATTTCGTACTAAGGGCTGGGGGATGCAATCAATTTTACCCCGTCAAATACTTGTTTCGCCAGCGGTGTGCTCGATCAAATGTCCGTTGATAAATTTACAGATGCCGGGTCACGTTGAACGGAAGTTTCACGCAAAGGTTATTCCGGTGTGACATGTCTCATTTGTCTACACTCGCTACAGTCGTCGTGCTTCGACGTTGAACTTCATTTTTTTTTACATTTAGGTTCTGTTCAGCGATGTTCGCAAGTGCGGCAGGGAGTCTTGGGCAAAGAGAGACTTTCTAAAAGGCGTCAGAAGACTTGGCTTCGGTCAAAACAGGGAATACATTCGCTAAAGCGACTAAGTTGCTTTCTTTGGATATTATTTTGTCAAGTTAGAAGTATTTGAGGGTCCTCTTCAATCGGGTAGAACATTGATAACAATTAAAGAAAGGTGCCGACAAAGAACCAAGGACAGAGCAGATAAATACAATGATGACGTAGTATGCTAATGATATGCTAATGTCAGAATGGCTGCCCCCCAAAATCTGCACACATCGGCTGGCTTTAAGTATGACGAGATTATATTGGGTTATATTGGCACTCACATCACGGATGATGGTCATTATACCAGCATAACAGAGTATTTATGACACTGAGAAGCAGCAACAAGCGATTTAATATCCCTATAAAACCAGGTAATAGGTCAATGAAATCGTCAGTGGAATAACCCGGGCATCTGCTAGAATACCAGCCTGGTATCAGGCAAACAGCCGTTGACCGCAACGACGACGGCCTGCACCGATCGTTGATACAAGTATCGTGCCTATGTTAAGCCTCGCTAGTCAGTCCCCCAGTCGAACAAAATCCTAGAGTAGTCGATGAGACACAAATCCACAATAACAAACCCAGACAGCCAACTTAGAAATTCACATCATAACAGATAAGATCACTTTTACTTAATCGACAGACATGTTCATCACGTTATGAATATACACTAAAATTCTGAATGGCAAAGTTCATCTCCACTTACTGGTTTCGACACGGCGTATATTTAACGTTACTATCTACACCAGAGCCAATCAGCGTCTTTGATGCCCTTTTCTCTCCGCTTATGACTGAAAATTCTGCCCACATGGGATGATAGGGCAAGCCAAATTTCACACAATAGTTTAACGGACCGTTTCCAAAGACTGCCGCCGCACATTTTAAGTGTCCCAAATCGCCACAATGGTGAGATGGGCGGGCGTCATTTGTATTCTTCATGGCGTCCAGTGTGTCCCGAGAGAAATGTTTTTATCAGAAAAGAATCAGTCCAGTCTTTCTGCCATACCGACTATGTAAATTCCTTCCCGCTGTATAAATGTCAGCAATAACATTATTATTGGCAAGGGATTGCATTGCTGTCGATAGAGGAGAAATCTACACAGGTGTTTTGGCAGCAGTTAGACACAATTATGAGCGAAAATCTGTACGTATGTATGTATGTATGTATGTATGTATGTATGTATGTATGTATGTATGTATGTATGTATGTATGTATGTATGTATGTAATTCATAGATCTATTCAATTTTTGTAGTTACCTAAAGAAATCAACGGAGAAAATTTGCAACTTCATATAGTTTAATTAAAAATCTTTGAAATTGGTTGGTTTTAAATTTTCGTTAGTGTGGTCACCAAAACCCAACATAATCTCTATTTGGACTTTTTCATTCCGCTCATGTATAACAAAACAGAGTTGTTCAGCAATTCATCAAACATGTTTAATGATCAATATCCTGAATTCATAATGCGCTGAAATTTTTCAGAGATCTGTTAGGAATGATTGAAAATGCTTAACTTCATTAGGTTTAACGCTTATTAAAATTCTGTCGCTAATGTAACATTCATTCTAATAACCTCTTTGCCACGCGGACTATATTACAGCAGCTAGTTTTTTAATTGGACATGTCAGATATGATGAATCAATGATTGTCCTCGACAATTATTATTAAATGTCAAATTCTAAATGAATATCCGATGTTAAAACATAGCCTCCGGACGAATTATTGTATAATTGATGCGAACTGTGAGCAGAGGTGTTGTTTGTTTTTGAAATCGTTTCCTGGTTCTACTTCTTTCCACTAATTATCTGTATTTAGCGACCGTTGATGATCCCCCGCCCCATTTTTGTTTCTAATGTCAACAACCGTTTCTTGTACAACTCCCCAAAGCATGATGGGATATACACAGTGTGCACCCCGTCATCTTAGCCTGTACATGTGTAGACTACACTGTTGACAAGTGAATTCTAGTCCGGATTGGAATTTGAATGTAAACAGTAGCGGTGCATTCTAAACCTGTCAACGCTGTGTTGACAACTTGAAGAAAAAATATTTGATGTTTTAAGATGCTTCGGGGATTAGGATAAGAACTTGTAATTGACATACAAAACAAGAATAGTGAACAAATCTTCCGAAGTTAAAGCATCTTGCGAGGTTTCTTCGAAAAGTTAACATTACACTCTTGCCGCCTAATGGCACGCGTCGGGCCCATAGCTGTATACCTATGACCTTCGCTTATTCTATGTTGCATTTTGTTGAAGTCGATTAGCTCCCGTTCAGTCAGAACCATGGTTTGATGCTCACACCCCTTTGTTCAGCACCGTTGTTAAGGTCATGTTTTGAAACATGTATTGCATATATTTGTTGAAAGCACGCCGAATGGCATCACGTTTGAAAGCTGTATTGTAAGAGGGTTTATAATACGGGGCAATATGTTACCACAATGAGTCTTAATCCAGATTTAGGTATATTTATTTATTGGCGATTTGCAGTGTAAACAGTATTGTACAGGCTTGTTTTGACAAGCTGAATGCGCACATGTTCTCTGAAGTACACTCAGCCCCTGAAATATTGGCTCTTTATATTACTCCACTGAAGTGTAAGTTATCTAATTCAAACAGAAATACATATACTAAATATTCACTACTTACTTGAGCTAGAGTTTGCTGCACGTTTTCTGGATTATGAATTTTGACGTTTTAAGCTTACATGCATATCTTTTTGAATCAGTGAAACGGTCCAAAGCATTTGGAACTCCGAAAACGCTGATTTTTCTTTTAATTTCCATTATGTATGGTCTGTATGTAAAATGAGTTTCTTGCGATAATCAATGATGTATATGTGCCTGGTGCTCCGTTTACCAGCACAGTCCAAATCTATGCATTTATTGCTCAATATTGTTAGCGACTGTTGAATTCTGTCCGGACTAGAATTCATAAATCAACAACAACAACAACAACAACAACAACAACAACAACAACAACAACACCAACAACAACAACAATAATAATGGATATTGCGCACAGCGCATTGTGTTGGCGTAACTAATACAGTACTGTGCATTTTAACACAATTTTGGAGCGAGAATAAGAAAATGTATTTGTTTCATATAACAGAAAACCTGAAAATATTATCAAAAAGTGCATCGACAGTCCCGACAATGTTACTATTTTTACTGTACCACGAAACATCATGGAAAGTAGTCACACCCTAAGCTTTGATAGTCACGACAAATATCATACCTGGGTTACTATGTTTCATCGCGCCGGCTTAAAAATTCCTGTAGGCGATAATTTCAGGAAAAATATGAATATATGGCATTTCTATGTCACCATTCTTTGGGTATAGCACTTAAATACACGAACTTACACCCGGCTTTTTAGTTGACAACCATGACTGATTAAGCGTTACAATTGAATTATGATTTGTCGTTTTGTTCCTTTGCTTCAGTCGACGCAAATTTGATCAACGGCCAAACATCACCATTTATTTCCCCGGGGGAGGTACGACGCCCCCTGTCGGTCGACCGGACTGTGGTTGGAATTCTGAATTCTGTCCACCTACTGAGTTTGGTAAGTCTTTGCGGGATGAAGTTTTTTATCGTTCTTTCTTGCAGTAAAATGATTGAGTTCACTCAGCTTGATATGTACACTCTGTGAAATATCGTTCTATCGCCAATATTTATTAAAGACAAACAATATTCCATTTACTTATTCACTTTGATACACAATTCATGTTATTACCTCGTACAACAAAAATATAATAACAAAAAAATAATGAAACGTTATTTGTAGAATAAATTATTCAGCAATTTGACGTATTTTTGCAGATTACGTGCCAGTAATTGCCGGAGCGTGCACAGGATCCATCGTTGTGGTCGCCCTGATCATTGGACTTATTCTGTACAGGTAGGTCACTGAGGTCAAGCATAGACCATGGATGGATACCTAAGCCTCTGAGCAATTGAAAGATAATAGAAAAAAGAGATCAGTGAGAAAAATAGTAATTATTATTGGTGATAATGCTGTGACACGTAAACCCGCTACGCCTAATTATTAAATCGTAGGGTTATTCCTAAATGTACCATATGCCTATTCTTATAATCATGTATTGAAATTGGAAAGGATTGTGGCCTTGCGTAATCGAATTATCACAATTTGGATAAAGTGATTTGGATAAAGTGATGTCAATTACTCGCTCTTCGTGATATAAACCGCGATCCCAACATCAATCGAGCACCAACACACTCGGCAATAGAGGTCGACACATCAATGCTTTGGCCTTGGCGTTACAAGTGTGGCGAGATTTGTCCAATATTTTGGTTAAGGTAGTACGAGCCTCGAAAGAGAAAGACTTAAAGTTTTGCTCTATGAATCTTTCAAACATTCTCCTATCACGAATAAAAGTCAGGGGAACAACTGTATAGCTGTACAGAGTTTCGCATAAGAGAAACAAATTAACTAATATTTGCCGATATTCGAAATTCAAATCTCACTTCGATCCAAGCACTGTCGCAAGAAATACATGTACGGAGATACGCTAAACGTTGTTGCAAAATTCACAGAGCGAGACATTGTATAAGAGAGTAATTTTAAGATATGAAAAACACTCATTTGACTTGCCATCTATGGTAATTCTAATCTTCGCTAGTCATTTTACCCTTCTTGGCGCAGGAACCACCGATTTGAGCAAGAACTGATGAGTAAGTTATGGAAGATCAATTACGAAGAGATAACGCTGTCAGACTCCAAGAAAGCCACACATACAAGCATGGTGTACATCGGAAGTAAATTCAGCATCAATAACAAGGTGACCTTTTTATCAAAGCAAAGCCGAGTTTCTTTGAAAGAATCTCCCGCCTTGTGCAAACTATTTTTAGAGATATATGGAATATTAGACCAAGATGAGTTTTGCTTTTACTTCAAAGTTCACTATGCCTGTCAACATCGCTCTAGACTTCCATTCACCACATTTTCTGTCTGGTTGTCTCTGTTCGTAGACACTCGAAACACTGTCCCTATAACCTCCATAAATGTAATAATCTCCACAAATGTAATATCAACCACAATTGTAAGTCAACCATTAATGTAGCAACCCGCAACAACAAATGTAATAAACAAATTAACCATAAATGTAATAAAACTCAACCATAAATGTAATAAACTCGAACTTGCATATGTGATCATTTGTTTATCAATGCCCTGAGTAAATAATAACTTTAATAAGACTAGTGTAATGTTATTGCATACTTTCCTGAAACTAGGTTTCCTTTCCGAAACACAAAATAGAATACTTTGAGAACACTATCAGAAAACGGCGAGGTACTGATCAAACCGTTAGAAAATGGAAGTGGAACAGCAGTTCTAGACACTGATAATTACATAATAAGGAAGCGTCAAAATAACTCGTCAACCAGTGATACGACACAAAGTTTATGACAGATGACTCAGAACAAATAACAGAGAAATATACAACCTTATGACAGACACTTACGACACAAAACATGTTGCGAGAACATATATCTATATTTCAATCAAGTAAAAGCAATACGATCACTACCCTGAACACAGTACACATCCTATTAACATCCCAAGTGAAGGAACAAAGTTCAAGTTGGACAAGATAGAAATACAGACAATCTATCGATTATTCCAGACAATTTATCCACTGAAGACGAATTTGAGGTGACTGATTAAGAAAGTACGGCAAATTTTCGGAAAAACGGCGTTAAAGGATCGTTGTGTTGTACAGTCTCCTCCAATCTGGAGTAGAGATTGCACTGACGTTCAGATTACAGCTGTGTCTCCTGTGTCAGCTGTGTCTGTGCCATGGCCAATCAGTTCTGTACACAAAACAGGGAAACGTAAAATACACTTTCAAATACACAAAACACACTAAACGCAAATAATTAAGATATGAATAATGTATGGAGTTGCTTTCCCTATTACATAGATAAATATTTAAGGGCTAATTCCTCAATTGCAACGACAAAATAGATTTATTGCATTTATGGTTGACAAGTATTACATTTATGGGTGATTTTTTATTACATTTATGGTTACCATTTATTACAATTGTGGTTGGTGTTTTTATTACATTTATGGTTGATTTTTGTTACATTTATGGGTGATATTACATTTATGGGTGCACTTTATTACAATTATGGTTGATGTTACATTTATGGAGATTATTACATTTATGGAGGTTACAGTCCCTGTGCCTCTCTAAGTCTGCCCTGTTTTTGTCTGTCTGTCTTTCTCTTTCTCTCTCCAGCGCCCTCTCGTCAAAGTCTAACTCTACCGATCTTCATATAGTACTTTTTTTACTCTTTATAGCCTTTGTGAGGTGCTTTATATTGTCCAAACTACACTCGGTGGTCAACTCTTGGAGGCAAATTTTGATCCTTGTTACTTTAGTAAGAACAGACAGGCAAGGCGCCAGGAAGGCACAGGAAAACAACAGTTTATTCATAGGCGAATGCTTCGTGTAAACAGTTTATGCATAATTTTAGTGTCTTTTATTCATCTCATCGTAAGGTTGTTAACCTTAATGCTGAGTTTGATTAATCTACAATTTGGTTTCAAAAATGTGTGTGTCCTTCAAACTCGATTATGATTTCAATTCAGTAACTCATTCTCATGGGGGGGGGGACGTAAAATGATCAACATTTATAATGATAGTAAAGTAAATCATCGTTAGGAAGAAGAAATTAAATCTGCGACAGAAACAGGAAATTGAAAAAATATTATAAATATAATGAAAAAAACAAAATAAATTTACTTAATAATTAGAGTAGCCTCGAGGTGTGGATTAAAACTGCTTAAGCATTATCTCTACGTTTCGCTCGCCAGGACGCCGAAGACGGCGCGAATCAATTATTCACGAAGATAGGAAAATACCAGGGCCACCTGGTGGCAATTGAACCAGTGCACAAGAAAGGGATCAACCTGACTCGTGATGTCCTCATGGAATTGAAACAGGTATGAAGAATAATAAATGTCTCCCGACACGCAGACTTATTTAGTTGTCTCTTTACAGGAGCTAAAGCGCGTTTGTTGTGAATGGATATGGTTGAGCTGTCTACCATCGACAAATATATATATATATATATATATATATATATATATATATATATATATATATATATATATATATATATATATATAATATATATATATATATATGCGTTTAATATGTCTTATGTCCACTGATATTTCTGTTAGCAGCATTTTTGTACGGACTTAAATTATTTTCTCAACAATAACATTCTGCATTTTTGTATTTCAAAATCTTATTTAAGAGAAGGGGAAGAACTAGTACTTGTTGCCTAGAATAAAATATTGAAACTATTGTCACAAGTCATTGCCAATCCTAAGTTGAAGATGTCAAACGGTCTGAAAGACGTTTTCATGGGGCTTAATCCCCTATTAGCCAAGTTCAAATTGTTCAATGTTTGGCTTTGCTCATGACATTTTCAAATGTGTTACTCATTCAGGTTCACAACAACTATCAAATATCAGTGTAGTTTTCATATTTCAACTCATACATTTATGCTGAGCATAATAATTGACACTATATATGACATATATCGAACCAATCAAATTTTGTGGCAGAATAGGTCGACCTTCTTCTTCTATTGGACTCAGTTTCTATTGAACTTGACCAAGCATTTCGGAATTCTAACCCCTCTGAAGGAAAGGGTAAGACAGTCTAAGGCTTGCAGACCGCTTGACCTTGCGATCAGTCAGAAATGAAGTTTGTGAAAAAAGTGCACAATAGCTCTTGCATTGGACGACTTTGTATCGATATCAAGAGCTGGCGATTTTTGATGGTTTACATTCCGGAAACTACTCCCGGAAGTTGACACCGAGTATCAAAACTTGCGTCAATCCGTTGTTGCCGTACATCGATGTTGAATTACATTTGAACAATCTGCATGGAAATTGCATTACTGCCAGAAAATAATCACTGCCGGACTCAGTAAGCTTGATGAATATTCTATTCTTAGCATTGTTTAGGGTGGCATCACGCAATATGTCTCTGTGTTACCCGATACAGTGATTTTTCACCTTTACTCAGCGTTTAACCCTTTGACCCACTTTTCAGCGGAGAAAAGGGTGACAGGTTTGAAAATTAGCTCTTTAAATACAATAGCATATATTTGTAAATTGCTGAGGAATAAAAATGGCAGGATGAGAGTGTTTATTCAATGATGGAAAACAAGCATTACGTTAATTAATCTACCCCTAAAAAGGCAAAACTTGTAAATTGTCAACGGAGATTAACTCAGAACCATAAGCAATTAGTGCTAAAAGTATCGACGTCAATTTTGAAGGTAGTTTTTTTGTCATTTATTAAAACGGCATCTGATCATTGGCCTCTTGTATCCTCTTTCCCCCACAGGTTAGGGACGTCAGCCATGCCAATCTCAATCCGTTCGTCGGAGCGTGTATCGACCCACCGAATATCTGTATCGTGTCTCACTACTGCAGCAAGGGTAGTTTGCAGGTAAGCGAGAGACTATTGCCGAACATCGCCGTCAGCAATGGTACATAACAGTATGATGACACCTATGTCTTGGAATAAACTACCGGCCATATCTTTATTTGGGCGGGGGTGGAGCAGCGCGGCTGTAAACCCGAGCGAGAAAAAACGTAAAACTTGCTCGTGCGTTTCCCACCTTATTCTAAATATCTTGCCCCTTTGATTAAGTTTAACAACCTCAGGTCGACTCACAGCAAAGGATGTTTTTTATCAGCGCCTTTTCAATCAATTTCTACAATACCCATGTCAGAGGTGTCTATAATTTACAACTTAGAAAAGAATCAATTTGTACATTACACCGTGTTCACTATTATTCCTGCGGCTATCACATTGTCAATGGTTTACAACGCCGTTGTAACATACATGACGCTGTAGTCAATTTCAGTCGTCCATTTCACTCTACTTATTTATTTATATCTCATCCAAAACTCTTGACGCACACTTCATTCGATTAACCGAATTCCCTCGAGTACGAACAGGATGCCATCCCGTTCTTTGAATCTTTCATTCAATTGGGTGTAATCAGTGCGTGTATTGTTAACCTAAAAGAGCATACACATTGACTCCCTCGTTTCTCTATTCAATAGGATGTACTCGAAAACGACAACATTAAACTCGACTGGATGTTCAAGATGTCGTTTGCAATGGACATCGCAAGGGTAGAGATATGACTTTAATATTTCAAAACATCAAAATATCAATATTCATGACTGAGGGCAAAATCTTCAGCGAATCATTCATTCTTATGGTTCAAAAAAACTTCAATGTTAATGGTAATGACGATAATGATGATGATGATGATGATTATGAAGATGATGATGATGTTTATGATCATTACGATGATGATGATGATGATGATGATGATGGTGGATGATGATGATGATGATGATGATGATGATGATGATGATTACTGTTCGACACAGATTCTATTTTCACTTCATATACAATCGCTCCACATACTGGTGCTAATAGTCTCTGCTTTGTCAGTTTTTAATAGGAAATGTGCGCGTAAAATTACTATTTCCGTGCATAGCTTTCATATATGTGTATGTTTCAGGGCATGGAGTATCTGCACACGTCGCCTATCGAATGCCATGGCAACCTGAAATCTTCCAACTGCCTCGTTGACAGTCGGTGGTCGTGCAAAATCGGCGATTTCGGTTTGCGAGCTTTCAAAGCTGGCGAAGAGAAACCCAGGCAAGGGGAGCATGCGCAGTACAGACGTGAGTATGGGTGAGGCAATGTTTAGGGTGGTGAGGGATTTTCAAGTCCCACTTTGCGTACACTGTATGTATGTATGTATGTATGTATGTATGTATGTATGTATGTATGTATGTATGTATGTATGTATGTATGTATGTATGTATGTATGTATCTATGTATGTATGTATCTATCTATGTATGTATCTATGTATGTATCTATGTATGTATTAACTTTTCTCACAAATACACATGTATTGCAAATGAGTATCTCAGTATTCATTCAGAAAGACAATCATATGAAACTCAATTTATTTATTATTTATTATTTATTTATTTGTCTATTTATTTATTTATTTCAAGGAATACCAACGGATACAAGTCTCATTTACAGGATCCATAAAATATAAATTAAAAATATGCATAAAATACAATAAAACGAAAACGATAAACAACACACAGACGATTAAAAATATGTAAAAGAAGTCTACTTGTAATAACACTTGTAATAACTGTACGTTTTCTGTTGTATGTTTACTTTGATGAATTCTTAGGGCTTTTGTGGACTGCACCAGAGTTGCTGGATGTGTCAAGTAACGACGCGTACAGGAAGAAAGCTGTCTACACTCAGAAGGGCGATATCTATTCATATGGGATAATGCTTCAGGAGATTATCACGCGAGGAGGACCTTTCTTCATGTTCGACATGGAGCCTAGAGGTTTGTGTCTATTTTGCTGACCGTGGCTATTGGACGCTTTTAGATTCGCCAGTTGTCGAGGGTTCACATGGAGAGGGCAATAGTGAATTATTGGGCAATAGTGAGTTACAGGGCAATAGTGAGTTACAGGGCAATAGTGAGTTACAGGGCAATAGTGAATAACAGGGCAATAATGACTTACAGGACAATATTGACTTACAGGACAATAGTGAGTTTCAAGGCAATAGTGAGTTACAGGGCAATAGTGAATTACAGGGCAATTGTGAATTACAAGGCAATAGTGAGTTACAAGGCAATAGTGAATTACAGGGCAATAGTGAGTTACAGGGCAATAGTGAGTTACAGGGCAATAGTGAGTTACAGGGCAATAGTGAATTACAGGGCAATAGTGAGTTACAAGGCAATAGTGAATTACAGGGCAATAGTGAGTTACAGGGCAATAGTGAGTTACAGGGCAATAGTGAATTACAGGGCAATAGTGAATTACAGGGCAATAGTGAGTTACAAGGCAATAGTGAGTTACAGGGCAATAGTGAATTACAGGGCAATAGTGAGTTACAAGGCAATAGTGAATTACAGGCAATAGTGAGTTACAGGGCAATAGTGAATTACAAGGCAATAGTGAGTTACAAGGCAATAGTGAGTTACAGGGCAATAGCGAGTTACAGGGCAATAGTGAATTACAGGGCAATAGTGAGTTACAGGGCAATAGTGAATTACAGGGCAATAGTGAGTTACAGGGCAATAGTGAGTTACAGGGCAATAGTGAGTTACAGGGCAATAGTGAGTTACAGGGCAATAGTGAGTTACAGGGCAATAGTGAATTACAGGGCAATAGTGAGTTACAGGGCAATAGTGAATTACAGGGCAATAGTGAGTTACAGGGCAATAGTGAATTACAGGGCAATAGTGAATTACAGGGCAATAGTGAATTACAGGGCAATTGTGAATTACAAGGCAATAGTGAGTTACAAGGCAATAGTGAATTACAGGGCAATAGTGAGTTACAGGGCAATAGTGAGTTACAGGGCAATAGTGATTACAGGGCAATAGTGAGTTACAGGGCAATAGTGAGTTACAGGGCAATAGTGAATTACAGGGCAATAGTGAATTACAGGGCAATAGTGAATAACAGGGCAATAATGACTTACAGGACAATAGTGAGTTACAGGGCAATAGTGAGTTACAGGGCAATAGTGAATTACAGGGCAATTGTGAATTACAGGGCAATAGTGAGTTACAAGGCAATAGTGAATTACAGGGCAATAGTGAGTTACAGGGCAATAGTGAGTTACAGGGCAATAGTGAATTACAGGGCAATAGTGAATTACAAGGCAATAGTGAGTTACAGGGCAATAGTGAATTACAGGGCAATAGCGAGTTACAGGGCAATAGTGAATTACAGGGCAATAGTGAGTTACAGGGCAATAGTGAATTACAGGGCAATAGTGAGTTACAGGGCAATAGTGAATTACAGGGCAATAGTGAATTACAAGGCAATAGTGAGTTACAGGGCAACAGTGAATTACTATACAGGGCAATAGTGAGTTACAAGGCAATTGTGAGTTACAGGGCAATAGTGAATTACAGGGCAATAGTGAGTTACAAGGCAATAGTGAATTACAGGGCAATAGTGAGTTACAGGGCAATAGTGAATTACAGGGCAATAGTGAATTACAGGGCAATAGTGAGTTACAAGGCAATAGTGAGTTACAGGGCAATAGTGAATTACAGGGCAATAGTGAATTACAGGGCAATAGTGAGTTACAAGGCAATAGTGAGTTACAGGGCAATAGTGAATTACTATACAGGGCAATAGTGAGTTACAAGGCAATAGTGAGTTACAGGGCAATAGTGACCTTCAGAGCAATAGTGATTTTCAGAGCGATAGTGAATGACATGGCAAGAGTGAATGGCAGCGGATAATAGGGGTAATCTTAAGATAGTATGCGTCTCGAAACTGAAATGCTTAGTTTTTTTCTCAAACTTTCCTCAAGGATGCTTTCAACCATTCTTTTACCAAACCGAGAATAAAAATCAGGGGTCACTGTGCAAATTTTTTATACTAGACATTACCGATATTTGAAATAAAAGATGGCCACCATCCCTATGGTAACTATATGCGGAAAGTCACTCTTTGATTTTCGCAAATCCAGGGCGGTGAAAAGTTTACTCACACATAGAGCTTCAAAATGAGCCTGTACAGCTCGAGAAAAGTTTTGGAAAAAAAAATATGAGTGCTCGAATATCTGTCCCCAAGGCACATTCTGCCCTCATTGTTGAGATATGTTACCCCACAGTTTTCGCAGAATATAAAACAAAAAATGTAGATTGAACATGTCTATTCTATCCATGTTTTATATCGTTTATTTACATTCCTCGTTTTATTTTTTTCAAGCAATTATCCAAAAGGTCGCCGCTAACAGCGTGTCGCCGTTCCGTCCCATCATCTCGTCAGACGCCACCGACAACAGGTTCCTGACTCTGATGACGGACTGTTGGGAATCGAGCCCGCACGACCGGCCAACCTTTAGCAATATCACGCAGAGGCTGAAAAAGTTAAACACTGGAAAGTAAGTACAGACGCCTAGTCTTGTATCGCGGATTTCGACGACCCCCCTTTCTTTAATGTTCATAGTATGCGTCAATATCATTTGCATTCAAGATCATTACTTTAAAGTATTTTCACTTCTTGATATTGTAAAACGTGTGCGTTCATTATGAAGTTTGCGAATGCTGTCCCATTTACGAGCAGGATATAAATACATGACGATGGAGAATGGTTTCCTTGTATCATGTGTATTGTCACAGAAATGTTTTCCCCTCTCTACTATAAATGTTTACCCAGTTTTAAACGGTACTGCCTGAAATGCGTGACAAGACTCTTTAAACACCTGTTATAAAAAATTTACCTTCAATATACGCAAAAAAAAGAAATGTCGCTAATTAATTAACCATAAATAATGCCACTAAACAGTAAATGTCACGAAGGTTTTGATGTACACGCAAGGGTTGGGTGCTCATTTAGCAAGTCAAGCATGCACACTCTGAGGATTGAAAATATTTTAATTGAGTTTTATTGGCCTACAGACAAACCAATTTGATTGACAATATGATAACGATGATGGAGAAGTACGCCAATCACTTGGAAGACTTGGTGGCAGAGAGAACTCAGCAATTGGCAGACGAACAGAGAAAAACCGACGAGCTACTCTACCGGATGTTACCCAGGTAAGCTGCCTTTGCGCATGTGCAATGTAATGTTAATCGGTGGCACTTCCTAGGACTTACATTTTGTCTCTCAACCTTACTTTTACTAATGTATTCAGTGTACCATTCGAACTGCAGCAGATAACAATCGAGCGATATTCTTACTCAAAACACATTCCACAGCATTTTAAAGCCTCGCAGAACTTCATCGGGTATTTCTTTGTATTCATTCGTTGTGGCCATCATACTACTATCCTCTCTCGTCTACCGAGCCACACAGAAATCCATCCGCACAATGATGTCAGTGAATGAATCTACCAATGTAAGTCCATTTCAGGTCTTAACACAGCCTAAAATCCGAACACGGAGAGAAAACGCACAAGGGTGTCGCCTTCAGCGGGCGACGATCAGTATCACAGCTGGTACCCCCTGAGTTAGGGGGTCCGTAAAGTAAGGATGCATTGACAGTTCCTAAAATGTAGAAGTACTGAACTTGAATGTACTGAAAGAATTGGGGCTCCATATATGTCCCGGGGGGGGGGGTACTTCCGTTACTTGCCAATATGTATACGTGCCGCCCAATGGGGTGAGTATTTCAGCAACTTGGTCTAAAATGGGGGTATCAATTCACAGTAAACCAGGGTCTAAAATGGGGTCGATTTTTGAGTGCCACAGAACAAATTCGAACTGTCAGTTCCAATCTTCCTAGCACAGGGTTTTGAGCTGCACTCAATAAGCATCGATATCTTTTTGTGTGGCAGGGTAACCATTAAAGAGACCCCTGGCTTTAGCCAAAATAAATGTAGACTTTGTTTTAAAACACTGTCACTAATTGGTCAGAACTACATATATGGAAGAATTTTGCCCAATAGAAAATATCGAAACAAAGTGGTTCTACTACTACTATCATAACAGGTCGACCATGGTAAAATTGGTAGTGCCTTATAGACGAACGGCGAGGCTTCTTGTAGTTTGGAATTTTAAAAATCACCAGTCAGACTGTAACTGCAGATAACTGATAATTCTGAAGCTGGACAAAACTTTGGTGAGAGTGAAAAATAGTTTCTTTCACTCAAATTTTTTAGTATTTCAAAAAATGTTTTTCGGAAATCATGGCTTGGCCAGCAACAACATAGCCGTAAATGCAGTATGCTCTGCTGGTAACTCGGTCATGCAAATGCTTGCTTTTTACCCGATTACGTTTTTGCAAATTTTGACACTATGACTTTTGACCTGGGTCAAAGGTCATAAGGTCTAAAATACCGAGATTTTAGGTCTAAAATGGGCCTTGGGTTTTTTACTTGCGGCCGCACACCCCTACCACTTCTCAGAGCAAGTACCCCCCTCGGGATATATGTGAGCGTATAAATGTCTTACCTTTCTTCTTTCCGTATTTCGACAGGGCTGTGGCAGAGCAACTGAAATTGGGCAAAGACGTGGTACCGGAAAACTTTGACTCGGTGACCATATTTTTCAGCGACATCGTCGGCTTCACCGCACTGGCCTCGGCCAGTGAACCCTTGCAGGTCAGTGCTAATAATATTCATCTCATTTAGCAATTGTAATTTAACTCCGCACAGTCAGGGATTTTTTGATCATTTTTCGTTCATTGGTTCTTTTTGTTACGTCAAACAGATCCACTTTGTATTGAGTAAACACGATATATCAATGAAAGTTTTACTATTATACAATTCTTTGCCAGAGAATAACAGTGACAGTAGAAGATAGACAACTTCGCGTCACAATCCTTTGCAATCAGGCACCAATGACAACAGCAACGAAGTTGATGTTGTTCACGTTTGTTGATTACAAGATGTCATAAAATCTGCACTTGTTATATTTTAATAATCTAGGGTCTAATCACACAGTGCGTACTTTGGTAGTGTATAGTGAAGCTGAAACACGCTGCAGAGTTTTAAAACGTAGCAAAAATTATCAATAGCGATTTTACTTCAATGCGTATCAACTGGTGCTTTCGGGCTATTTGAATAAGAAACGTTGTAGTTCAGATTACAAACGTAGATTTTACGTGCCCAATGGACTCACCCCGAAAGCTGTGAGCATATAAATATTAAAACAGAGTATATTGAAGGGAGCAGACTTGCATTGATGGAGAGGTGATCGCGAAATGGAAGCAATATACTTTATCAGGCTGTCGCTGAGTTCAAAGGGTGAACGAGATCTCATGGCCAGCCAGTAACTTGAGCTACTTCATACGCCTGAGAAACGCCAGTCTGCGTACTCAATTGATATTGATAAGCTTCATGCGTCATGGATGTGTGTGTTTCTTTTTTTCTGACTAAAGCGTATTTCAGGTGGTATACACCTGAAATATGAAAGTTTAAACGTTTGCTGATATGGTTGTCTATATTCTATTTGTATCATTATTCATCAAGACTTATAGGTAGACGCCATCGTGTAAATATTTGGATCGAAGTAGAAACGGAAATGTACCAGCCGCTTTCCAAAACATCAACAATGAAAAACATTTGAAACAAAAAGTCAATACTTAAGTGGCTGTTTACCGATGAAGCATTGTAGGATTTTAGATCGCGAAAATCAGTCCCTGAGGCGTTCTGTCTTAACTGTATTCTCCCCACTCTCTCTCTCTCTCTCTCTCTCTCTCTCTCCCTCTCTCTCTCTCTCTCTCTCTCTCTCTCTCTCTCTCTCTCTCTCTCTCTCTCTCTCTCTCATTGTAATCTGTTGTACTTTGATATTATCTTTATAAAGGTCGTTGACCTGTTGAACGATCTCTACACGACATTCGACTCAATCATTGAACACCACGATGTCTACAAGGTGCGTTGTTTTCCTTTTCCTCAACGAAACACTGAACGAAAGCACTCATCACAATAATGGATTTGGCATTTTCAATAATACAGCAACACTATGGGCCATACGCTTCCAACCACAAATAAACATACCTTTTCGTCTTCTCTGTATGGCATCATATCGACAGAGTCTTTCAGAATAACATAACCTTTCAGGACTATTCTGAAATAAAAACGAATCGAAAAATCTAAAGTTTGTTTGTGCATGATTTATTGCGATACACCAGTCTGAGACTTGTCGTACAGATGTCAGTTCCACTTTTACAAGGTATGTTGGCCGACTTTGGACGATGCGTTTGAATTAGGAGCCGCCGCCTCCTGTGTTGAAGCTTCCTTACTTACACTTGCTGATCACTGTTGACGGTAATGGCTTTAAAAGGAAGGGGGTCGTCCCGTCTGCGACTGCGCGACCTTCTAATTGATACACAGTTCAATGCCGTTTCCCAGAAATTGGCGATTAATATGACTGTAGCGAATGTGAAGCAAATTTCAGCATTTGATGCATGTTCATAGTTCATTAGGCCAGTTTTGTGGCTTTGCAGCGACTGCAAGACTTGTCAAAATAAACTTTGGTTGCGTCCCTTTAGTTTACGTGCAGCTGCTTCGGCCGCGGTCATCGGTATAGCCGCAATTTTAAAATTTTGGATATGTGGAATATATTGTGCAACGAAACAGACCTGTTATATGGATCCCATACGCACAACCGCAGACGGAACGACCCCCCCTGCCTTTAACAACACAACTAAACTTATCAGCATTAAAATTGGCGATTGCCTTTAAAAATGCATTCATTATATTTCTCAGGTGGAGACCATAGGTGATGCTTACATGGTCGCTAGCGGGCTGCCGACGCCTAACGGCAACCGGCATGCTGCCGAGATCGGAAGCATGGCCCTGGACTTGCTGAGCTCGATGACGTCATTCAGGATTCGACACTGCCCGGGGAGACAGCTACAACTTCGTATTGGAATCCATTCTGGTATGTGATGTGTGTCCATGAGCTTTTTATTACAATATCGATCGAGTCGAGTGACAGCGCCATTTAATTAATTAAAAAGCAGTCATCTTTTATAATACGTACATTATGGAAGTTCTACAAATATTATTTCTTCTGTTAAATATCATTCCAGTTTCATTTGCAAATATTATCATTTCAAACAGAAAATAAAACAAAACAAGGTTTGATTGAAAATGTCACCTTCCCGCCGACATGATGATACAACCGAACAGGCATACCGTTCCGCTGATATAGTTTCTACCCAGGAGAGCCTCAGTACTTACAAGCGGATCACGTTTTGTGGATGGACCGTGAACTGACCTAGCACTTAGTGTGACACAAAATCCGACCCGGGCTATTAAGACGATTTTAATGTGGAAATAACACGGTTGTTATTTCATTAACTGCCCATCTTTGAAGGGTTACGCATACTGTACAATCGTGTATAAGAGAGTGGGGCCATCAATATGGCGTTCTCCAGAGAAAAGATCTTATATATATCGGATTCGTTTCGTTCTGTACTGGTCCTTTGGGCAGTGACACAGTTTTTTAAATCCGTGTACTCCAAACAATCGCGTGAGAAGTGACATATGCGCCGGCTTTTTTCATGGTCTCCCTAAGGAATCTCATTTTGATAGGTTCCTAAGTAAAATCAAACTACAAGTGACAATATACGGCTGGCTTTTTAATTTTTCTTCGAATTCCGAGCTCTTGCATCAGATCAAAAAATACATCTCATCGTAGTAATGGCTAACGTTGACTCTTGTACATGTCCTCTGAACTCGGCTTAATCGTGAATCAGTGTCCTGTCCCCGCTGAAACACAAATGAAAATGGCGGGAATCAAGGGAATTTAAATCGTCATAACAAGCCTTGGGAATTTATCATTGTTGCAAAACAAGTCGTTCTTTGCATGTAACTTTCTACTTCCTGGTATTTTACCTGCAATCGAATTCCAAAGCCTGTCATATAGAAAAACACTTGATCTCATCCCCTTGCAGTTGAAATCACTGCTTGTCTGAGCGAGCATTGAATGACGAATAAATAAATAAATAAATAAATAAATAGATAGATAGATAGATAGATAGATAGATAGATACTAGATAGATAGATAGATATTTAGATATTTAGATAATAGATAGATAGATAGATAGATAGATAGATAGATAGATAGATAGATAGATAGATAGATAGATAGATAGATAGATAGATAGATAGATAGATAGATAGATAAATAAAAAATGCGTACCCCTGAAAAGTATTGAATGGTAAAGTAACTACTGAACACCCCAGCATGGGTCAAGTTTTATCATGTAATTCAAGTTAGCTTACCAGACGTAGGAAGACAGATATCATCGTCTGATAATTTCAGAGCTCAAGTATACCTACAGATTTCTAACCTTTAAATCCGCGTGATGCTTGAATTCTAAACAGTCACGTAACCCGATAGTGTTTACGAATACGCACCAATTGATGTCATCTCTCTGCCTTCAGGTCCTGTCGTTGGGGGCGTCATCGGGCTCAAGATGCCCCGATATTGTCTGTTCGGCGACACGGTGAACTATTCATCGAGAATGGAGTCGACTGGACTAGGTAAGTCGATCTCTTATGGAGTTTCTAGTAAAAAGACGGTTTAGGACGTGGGTTTTAAACTTCATTTTTGTAAGATGTACAGATATTGGCGATGTACGAGTCCTTAAAGCAATAATTATCGCTAAGGTAGTCCAGTAAATGCAAAATCAGTGAAAATTGATCTTTCAAAATGTGTTCTTTTTCCACTGCAAAGACATAAATAATATTGTATGAATTGCAAAGAAAACTCGATTTTACACCAAACTCAATAATGTTAAGAGCTTTATATTGTAATTTGAATAAACGAAGCGAGCGTACACATGACATTCCCCTAAGGGTACGTTTTTGCAATATAACTAACCAACTGTATTATTGTTTAATTCACTAAGTGACGGAAGGACTGACTGAGTGGTCGGCCAACCAATCTACTCACTCACTAACTCTCGTGCATAAACATCCACTCGCCTGCCTCACTCACTGACCCATTCACATATCCTTTAACCCTTTGAGTGCCAAAGTCGATTTTTGTTGCCTTTATACAATATAACGCCAAGTATTGCTTTCAGATTTAGACAATTTTTTCTGATTTTTCCCAAAATTTTGGTCAAAAAGTGTTGTCCACGAAAATTTATGTCCATTAAGTCCAGACTCATGGGAAAAATTACAGAAAAATTCATAAAAGGTGGTAAAATGTTGCCTGATATTTTTCGGGGGAAAATTATAGTGCTCAAAGGGTTAACTACAAAGAGACTTGGCATTACTGAAGGTATGTGTGGTCACACCATGCAAAACAGACCAATGTGCCCATGAACTGCCGAGGCATTATGGACTAGCTACAATTAAAATGTGAATTCGAACAACACATTCTTCTCTCACCAGTTAACCATGACAACAGAACATCGAATCAGGGCTTCATAGCCAAGTGATGAAACTTTAACCCTTGACATTTCTTCATTCCCCTAGCATTACGCATCCACGTAAGCCCTGAGTGTAAACGCATTCTGGACGAAGTCGGGGGATTCCATTTGGAGGAACGCGGTCCAGTCACATTAAAGGTAAGTATTGCAAAAATGACTCCCGTTTATTGCCCTCAAATCAACACAAAACTCATATGATCCTTCAAAATGGCGTCTCGCTTTGGGCGATCAGGCATCGAAGATTAAAAAAATGAAATGGAAGCACCTGGAGTCGACTCCAAAACATTATTTAATCAAGATCATTGTAATTAGCATGATAATCATAAGGCTTCGAGAATTATAAGTCTGTGAGATTGTAATTGCAAAAGAAACGATGGATTTCAATTTTCAATCAAAATGATATAGTCAGCTAGAAGTCACTTTCGTAAACCTATGGATTGCGCTGCATATATTTGTTGACAGCTTCTAATAAAGTTTAAAGGGTCAATAGCTGTAACTTTTAACGATTTTTTTCACTATCTTTTTTTTGTGTGTGTCAATTGCAAGATCTTGTTCTGCTCCCCAAAGCGTGTCGAAACACCCATCATTTAGCTTGCAAAAATCAGCGTCAATACACAATGCGCTGTTATTATCTTGTTGACATTTGAATTCCAGTCCGGACCAGAATTCCCTTGTCAACAATAACAGTGCAATCTGTACATGTATAAACTGAGCTGACAAGCTGAATACTGTGTATCTCACCATTCATTTTATGAGTCAGTAGAACAAGGAACAGTCGTTGACATTTAAAAAAATATTGCAAACAATATGAAAAATTAAAGCCAGGGCCCTTTAACATCGTACAGCAGGAAATCCTAGATTGTGAATGATATTTTTTTCAATAGGATCTGCTCTGATACCAAAGTTGCAATTAAAATAGCCATGTAGCAACGTACAGGGCCTATATCAGTAATAAAACAATTTGTGTTTAGGAACGTAACTTCGACATGTAGTTCATTAACTTTGTTACATTACATACCTTTTCAGATCAGGTCCGCGTTCTGTGAGTCAGTCTATCATTACATAAACGGTTTCTAATGTAGTGTTACATTCGTAGCATTCAATGACAATCTTTACATTTATTCGTTCGTTCAGGGCAAGGGAACGGTAATCACGTATTTTCTCGTCGGCAAGGACGGATTTGATAAACCCTTGCCTGTCAAGAAGTTGCCTTCCGTGGTCGAGGATGAAGCTTCTGCATGATGTATAACAACGCGAGATTGCCGGCACGTGTCACGTGGGAGTGAATACAAGACAATGACTGCCGGACAGTGGCAGCTCAGTCACTACTAATTGCACAAAGGGGCCAAATGGTTAACCGATACTTTGCTTGAAAGTAGCGCACGTCGTCCTTCAACGTTAGTCTCGCGAGACTTGAAAACAAAGTATACCATCGACTTCAGGACACTATCTCGTCGGCCATTTTCCGATTACGGGATATTTACTGACTCACGTTTTTTATTGGACATTGTCATTGGATACTTTAATCCATTTTAATAATATGAATATTTTATTTTTGTACATAAACTCATTATCTATATGCCGATATTTTCCACAACAAATATTTATTAAACGTGCAAGATTTGTTTATCGAAAAGGAAGACATTACAAAGAGGATAAGGTCGAACTTACACCTGATGTTTGATGCAGACAAATCCATACGCATTGATATTATTTCGTTATAGCTTTCACCACCAAAATTTTATCTATGTTGCAATATTATAAACGGACTTGACTTGTTTTTGCATAGTCTCCATAATGTAATGTGGCCGAAAACTGTAGTTATCGTTGATCTTTTGACTCAAGTCCGCACCATGGTCCGTATAATTTTAATGCAGTCGTGTTCCACTGTACTAAGTATAATTTTAGGTCCGCTTGAGCATAACCATGACAACTGATAAATGTCTTGTTAATTAATTGATTGATTGGTTGATGATGATGATAAGTGATGATGATAAGTGCTGATGATGATGATGATGAAAGTGATGATGATGATGATGATGATGATGATGATGATGATGATGATGAAAGTGATGATGATGATGATGATGATGATGATGATGATGATGATGAAAGTGATGATGATGATGATGATGATGATGATGATGATGATGAAAGTGATGATGATGATGATGATGATGATGATGATGATGATGATGATGATGATGATGATGATGATGATGATGACGATGATGATGATGATGATGATGATGATGATGATGATGATGATGATGATGATGATGATGATGATGATGATGATGATGATGATGATGATGATGATGATGATGATGATGATGATGATGATGATGATGATGATGATAGTGATGATGATGATGATGATGATGATGATGATGATGATGATGATGATGATGATGATGATGATGATGATGATTTAAGTTGTGTCGTACTGACTGAAGTGATAATGCCCACTACAGCGATTAAGGAAGAAGGGAATATTTTGAATTTTGCAAGGAGAGCCAGAAGGTTTGATCAGGATAAAAATGACGACGGTTGCAACGATATCGACGGACAGCATTACTTTTGCAGGGAGAGATGCTCTTGGTGGTATTAAATTTATAACGCACACTTTTAAGACTATATCACATATCTTTATGCCATCATTAAGTTTCTAGAGTCGGTTGAAAATTTATATGCTATTTTTGTCTATATACGCCTTATTTGTTGGTGTTGTTTCAGCCATAGATCTTGTGAGTTGTTATGTTGACATTTTTCTCGGCACTCCTGAGATGAAAGACACAGTAAAATGACCTTTCTTCAGTTCAATATTTAATGCTTCGGTTACGTCATCAGACAGGATACAATAAACTATATTTCTCTTTTATAATTTAATAATGGCGGATGATTTCAGAGTCGTTTTCAGGACGTTGTCTTATTGTGTATAGCCTTTGTAACATCTGAAATGCAATAAAAGACGATTTTGAAAAGAATAGCTATCAGATCGTACTTGCAGATCGCTTGAAATTTATGTGAGATTACAGCCTTCATATCATATTTTACGATTTCGTCGGAACCTGAAGGGTTGAGAATTGTAATTCCGTCCTTCGAGAAATTGGAGTGGGGTACTTTAGATTTTATGGTATCTAATGCAAAGTAAACCAAACTTCTCTTTCACATGTCCTCAGGGTTTTGCACTATGAATGCCGTTGATATGGCATTTGTGTGTTTGTGTGTGTGTGTGAGAGAGAGAGAGAGAGAGAGAGAGAGAGAGAGAGAGAGAGAGAGAGAGAGAGAGAGAGAGAGAGAGAGAGAGAGAGAGAGAGAGAGAGGAGAGAGAGTTTTTATCAAGAAGTTGCAATGAGAAATCGAAACTTCACATAAGCAGCTTTCACTAGATTAACAGTATGGCTTATGTCGAAGCAGGCTTTGTGTCTTGAGAAAACGGCATGTAGAGAAAATTGTCCTGATATAGTTTCTCATTTGCATTTGTACTCAGCTGTATCGTCTGGTTTCTTATGCACGCAAAATCGTGAATTGGCAAAAGTAATCATGATGGGAACGCAAATGTTAGTGTAAAATGGAAAAGTTATTTATTTTTGTCAATTATCCGCTAAATATAAGGAAAGCGAATATTCAGTGTAAAAAGTGTACATAGCTATGATATCACCTCGATTATGATATAATAATATATATAGATTAATACTGCTTTAAAATTCCGAGTCACCTAGGCACACATTTGGGTTTACAAAAATAATGTTTTTAGTTTCTAACCTTTTTCTTGAAACCTACCCATTGCGGATGATAATAATAACTGGTGGACGTCTACATTGTAAAATACAACATACAGAAAAACTTACCACTGATTGAAGGAACAATTAGTCTTGTAAAATGTCAACATTCGAGCAAATAATGTCGCCGAGAGGGGTGATGAATATCTTGATCATGTTTGCCCAAAACTTTACGGTGACTGTGAAATGATTGTTTTCCGTTTTTGAAGAATATTTCACTTTTAAAGCATTTTAACACCTACAGCAGTACCTAGTATGTGTGAAAAGTACACTTTAAGTGCACAGCGCCCTTTTTATGACATCATTGATTCCCACCTTCAATGCCGGAAATTTCCGACAACGTAATAAATTACTAACAAACCACACCGTGAGTGATTGAACACTCCGATGAGACCCGATACATTTTCAAATTGTCTCCGGTACACATGATGACGTTGATAATTTTAGAAAAATGAATAATTACGGACATTCAGAGTGATTCCGACGTCACCCTTCCGTAGAAATTCGTTCTGGCTTCAGAATTTTGACAAATTGAAATTAATTATTAAAATTTTAAGATACCTGAGTACACGCTTAAAAAACAACAGCAAACGCCTCTGTTGGCATAACAAAACCATTTGAATATAGTTACATTTCTTCGACGTACAGATTTTCTACTCATGAATCGACGATTCGTTTTGAATGAGAGCGGGGTATTCCGACAGGAGACGATAATTGAGTGAAGGAAAGATTTCGACAGCGTAAATACAATATTCAAAACGATGAAAGTGTTTCTCGTATAAAACGAAAGTAATCCAATGATTTTATCCAAAATGACAATCTCTTTGGACCTAAAACGTCATAAATGAGGAAAGAATTTTATTTTCTATTAAATGTTTTGTCATTCCATCTTAAAGGTATCCCTCGTATTTGTCTGTGCCTGGGCATCACCCGGTTTATTCTTTGCCTATCTCGTCTGGTTTGCTGGCGACCGTATGAGGGCGATCTTTAAAATCTTCTCTCAGCGTCACGCTCGATCAATTGGTGGCGCCTGATCTTTCTCTCCCGTGATGCGACCTCTTGATACTGTGACACGGCACAGAGAAGGTAAAGGATCTGAAAATTGGAAAAAAGGGTTTAAAATAAGTCTTCTGTTAATCTATATGGATTGATATTATCCTATTATCCAGGTTACTTGAAGCTAACCTAAGTTGAACGAAGCCAAGACAGAAGGGTTAAAAACGATTTTCAAAGTGAAATATAAACAGCTTTCTAAAAATAAAAAAGCAGTTAAATGCAAATTATCCAACAACAGCAAAAGAATCAACATTCTGTCGTAACAATAAATCATACAGGTCAAATCTGAATTTCTAGAAAGGTGAAGAAAAAACGTTGGCAAAAACCCGACATTTTTTTATTATAGAATACTTACGTGTAGCAAGGTCCTGACCAGGTACCATATGATGATTCCGAGTGAGTATATGCTGTAATCCAAGCCCTACCATAAAATCGAGTTAATCAAATCGTTAATTAAATCTCTGTCTCTGTGACGTAGTGGGAATGATGCAATCTACATGAATCTTAGACAAATGTTTGGATATATCATAAAAACACTATATGGGGGAATCTGCAAGGTGTAGAATTATAGCTTATCAGAAGTAAGTCTGTTCGCGTACAGTCAGGGTAGTTCACAAATTCAACATTCTTCGTGTTGCTTCTCTCATCGTCGAATATTCGGAACAGTTATTGTCCCTATGAACGTAACATTGGCATACTTTCATGAATCATAAAATAAACGCCCTCACTCACCCCCATGTACGTATGATAGACGTAGCATATGTACACCATGCCGGCCAATTCTAGGATCATATACAGGATAAGAGTAACGATCCAACCAACCAGCAAACCACTGTGATTCTGCAAACGAGGCAAAAAGCGCAAAGATGAAAGGTAAAAAAACTTACTCAGATACATGGTGTCACTCTCCCGCTAAAGATGGAAAAGTAACAAGCCATGTGTCGTCATGGTTCTTTTTCTTCGTAGTTTGACCGCAACTAACGTAAGCAAAATCATTTTTAAGTAATCTTGTTTATGTTGCGCTATCACTAATGCACTGTACGTATTGGCACATTACATCGAAGATGCAAAGAGCTTACATCTAACATTATACACGTCTGCTACAAAAGTCACTCATGAGCGCTTCCCAGAATGAGCACGATTAAACGAAAGAAGGGTTTGAGGCATAATTTTGCAGTACGAGTATGATTTAGTCTTTCAACTATGTTCACTTGATTATAAAAAATACAACAACTTTGGCTCGAATCTACTTGACTTGCTAACGGTATATTAACAGAACAAATTTGATCGCAAAGTACAATTGTGTCAAACACTTGGCCTTTTCTTCCAAGAGACTAATACATGTAAGTGAAAGATTGCGGGAGAAAGCAATTATTGTCACTTGGCAGGTTCCTTGTCCAATTTTACATGCATCGCAGCTGATCGAAGAGCTTACTCTTCCAAAATGGCTATAAAAAGTTAATTTCTTTGTTACCTTGACAGCACCGCAGAAGTATAAGCTGGTACAGACCATGACGATGGCGAATAATCCGATGAGAATGTAAAACGCCACTTCCATTCCTGAAAATATCAAAATATGTCGTTTCATCTAACAGGCCGGGTTTGGAAAGCGAAATTAAAGGGTGATTAATGCTAACTTTTGATGATTTTTTACAATTTGTTTTTAATCTCAACCATAATTTCTTGTTCTACTCCCCAAAGCATGTTGAGATACACAGTATTCAGCGTTTCAACTCAGCCTGTACATGTGTAACTTTGTTGTTATTGATAACAATTGAATCCTGATCTGGGATAGAATTCAAATTAACAATAACCGTGCATATGGACAAGCTAAATAGTGGGTGTTTCAAAAATTTTGTCAGAGGAGTAAGAACTTGCAATTGACATATAAAATAAAAACTATGAAAGAATCATCAAAATCTGGCATTCAACATATTGCGAGTGGAGATTGCATAGTACAAACTTGAAGGATAGCGGGACGACAGTGCTTTATTGCGATATTTATGATCACGCGAAAGACCAACAGCTGATAACTACAGTATTGCATTTATCATAATTCTGGATTTTATAGCTAACTATGAATAATATACATTTAATAATATTTACGCTAGACTTACCTATATAGACGTCATTCCTTAGTGTGGGTTTGTCGATTAAGAGTTGTAAAACTCCAAATACATACAATATGAGATTGATCACCATTTCAATCTGTCAAACAAAGTTCAAGGGTACTTATTTAATATGCAAGTAATATCGCTCAGCACTGTGGATTTCGTTTCCATGAATACTGAATGAACTTGGATAATATTTAGTGTATTTTCGGAAGTCAAGATTATGGAAACCTTTTCGACATAAAAAATGTTGAAAATTATGGACTTAAGGTTGTATGCCTTTCGAAAGTGAAAGACTTGTCTGTCTAACTTTTCACGAGGAAACTTTCAATAATTCTCTTTCAAAGTCTAAAAATCGTGCGAATTTCGCTACAGCAGAAATAAATACATCTACCCAAAACTGAAATTCAAAATGGCCACCATCACTGTGTCAACTCTTATGGGGAAAATTTAATTTTCAATGATCAAAAAACTAAGAGGGTGAAATCTTTCATTTACTCGAAGAGCTAAAATGAGCCCACACAAGCGGTAGGCCAGAGAAGTATTGTAAACATATCTGTCCCTGAGGCGCATTGTACTACAGCAAATAAATCGCAGGGTGGTGTCAAACCTGGAATACCATGCAAGCTGCCACCCTCATACGGGCGCATACAGCAATATTAATACGACAATGTCTCCTTAATATGCATATGAATTATGCAATCGTATTATTATTAACGCCCAACCATTGTATCTTTTAGCTAGAGCAGTAGTATGTGTGACATCCAACTGACACTCTTTCTCAATATCGAATCACATGTACTAGTGTTTTGGCGTTATTTATAGGAGAAAGGTTAAACAACATATGGTAAGGACCGTGTTGTCCAAGTAAACCGTCATTATTAAATCAATAATAACTTTGCATATCAAACATTTACAAAAAAGTCGACTGACTGAAATGGTGTTTGAACACAGGGGCACGAACTAGGGGACGAACAAGAACGGTGAGGCCGATGCACGTAGCCCTGTCCCCGAGACGTCAACGGGGCTCTTCACATATGTACTTTCCTTATGAGAAAGGTTTCGACGTAGAGGGTGGTCCGACGATGTAACGTTCTCGGTAATTTTTTTTTGCGCTGTTCGGGAGGCACTGAAAAGTCTCAAAATGTTTGCGGTGTTATCCATGGTAGAGATAATTAAAGGGACCTGTGATTCATTGTGGAGTTTGGATGGGCGTGTGCTTACATTATTGAGCACGTGACTCTACCCCTGGCACAGAGAGTAACTTGCGTGCTGATTCTACAGAGAACAAGAACCATCATCATACGAATCCCTTCTGTAACTACAAGTCAGTTACCAAAAGTACTATTGTATGTCGTATGTACATGCATCTATGCATCGCTAAAGGATTTTCCGAGTCGTCTTAAGTCGACCTATCCGGCGGTCAACACGGAGGAGTGATAACTGTGTAGCTTGTTTTGAAACGTGGTACTAGTCTTTGCCTTTGACATTTGAAAATGGCAAAGTACTTTGACAAAGGCTGTTTGGACCGTCAAGGTCGACCACTCGATCGATATTTCAACAAATTTAGCAAGAAAGGCCATGAGTGATAAAAGCTAGCAGTATGGCGTACGACTTCCATGGCCAATTGCACAAAACGTTGCTATCATCACAATGTCATTACTAATGATTATGGTTTGGTCAATTAAATGTCTACGTGGAAATCATCAATAAGTTTCATTATAAACTATTTTATTTCAAATTTTCCAGGACATGTCAAGATGGGTAGAACTTCTATTTATGTGCACCGAAGAGATGTAAATGCGAGTGAAAAAAACAGCAAAACGCAGTGGGCGTTTTTGGCAATTGTCTTTGCGTACGGTTGAGGGCAGGCTTTAAAAACCGACAACAGGCAAAGTATGTCAACCAGTGAACCAGTATGTCAACGAATAATCGGACTCGCGATTTCTAAAATATTGTGGCGGTGTTAGTGTACGAGTCGTGTGCTTAAAACTACATAGCCCTTTGCAATGCGTATTCATAGAAATAGCAACGTGAAAATGAATATGTTTGCTCTTAGACTTCAGCATGGGCGTTCGTCCATGGACTGAGCATAAAATTACATGGACTGGGTGAATGCATACTGTGTCTCGGTGCTTGACAGCGGTGGAGACTTTCGTTTATCTTAGTGTCAACTATTCTGGACGATTGCTCGGATACATATGCTAGTCATGAACGTGAACTACTGACCGAAGACACTCTAAATTTAGAGAATGTGTACACAAGGAGGGTGTTACTACCGACGGCCTTCACAATTCTATGAGTGGCTATTGTTAACAGGTGGTTTTCGTATTCAAAATGGCGAACATAAACACTCCACTCAACGCCAGTAATTTACGTTAAGTGTGCACGGCGTGTAATAAAACGATAGATTTAGGAATTTTGTACCCTTGAACATTTCTAGAGCACTGAAAGTTGCCGTCCAATAAACTAGCAAAGAAAAGTAAGAGTAAGGGCGCTTTCCGACGAAGCGGTAGCCCATATTTCCTTTTAATATGTTCGGTACGTTGACCCCACCCATATCAATGGATATGTACGTAACACCAGTGGCTTCAATAGAGAATGGCTCACGGCGTTGAATCCGCAAACCTAGGTCGAAAACGCAAAGCCATTTTATAACTGTATCGTTTAATTTCCCATTTTTTCCCTTCCCACCACTCTTTGTCGGTGTAACATGACGCTAACGCGCTATTTCAGGGCTCGTTTCGAATGTTGTCAGCGCAGAGTCAACACTTTGCATACAACTGTGGTGACACAGCTCGGAAATACCTGTACGCATTCGACTACAACGCCAAGCAGAAGAATATGAAGTTGCCATATTGTAAAGTTATCCTCCAAACGGCTGTACTAAAAGTGGACACTTTCTATTGCTTTTCTGACATAATTATCGACACTTACCAAAATCAGCACACTGCAGATCATATTGCCCGCCTTCAGGCTGCAGCAGCCACAACTGTACATAATCGGCATCTTGGAAACGGTCTTCTCTCAGCTAAGCTACCATACAGAACACAAACCAGACGATGCTCGGATCAGATCCGAAATTAAAAACAAAAGGAGCCAAAAAACCCTCACTTAATCCAGACCTCGCCCAAGATTAATCACTCCCTTTCTGCTACGGAGGTGAGGGGTCACTGGCATTCCAGTCGTTCTTTAGTACGCATGCCTGAGTGAAAGGACAATTGTTGCGGCGCATCTTGCATATGAATAGGCTCGTTCGCTCACATTGAATATCCAATACTTCGGCGTTGGTGGTTGACACTGTTGTTGTGTGATTGTGTGTTTATTCTTTGGTGTTTCAATAACCTATAGCTTCAATTACTGCATGTTCCAGTGGTTCTCGTCTATGTGGCTCAAGATTGTTGGGACACATTGCGAGTATACTGCGAAATGTTTGGCGATCTGCCATGATGAGAAAAAAATGTTATCTCCTATAGGATGAACGCGTCGTCTAATCCTTCCCTGAACCAAACTGTGCTCTCTCCAATTGGCAAGCTCACCCCTTTATCGTCTCTTGTGTAAGACCAAATTGCACCCTGTCAAACACACAGTCACTCCAAATGTCCCTCCTGCAATCACCACCAGCCAGACGATAGCTTTGCATGTCTTTATAAACGTTTGTCTTTTTCTCCATGATAAAATAATTTACGTACATATGAAGCTTCACCTTGCACCAAAATATAAATTATTCTCAAGTTTGAATCTTTAAGAGTGTCCCTTGACACGAAGAGAAAAAAAAATTATGAGGACTTGCTTATTTATTTTCGATGAATCGGTGAAAGGGTCGGTAGCTTTTACTTTTGATGATTTCTCCCGCTATTTTTGTTTTAATGTCAACGACAGATTCTTGTTCTGCTTCCAAAGCATGTTTAGAAAAATAGTAGTTTAGCTTGTCAACTTGGCCTGTACACAAGTAAACAGCATTGTTATTGTTGACAAGTTAATTCTAGTCCGGACTGGAATTCAGAAGTAAACAATAACAGTGTCTTTGTATGCGTATAGACTGTGTAGACAAGCTAAATAGTAGATGTTTTAACAATGCTTTTGGGGGTGGAACATGAACTTGAAATTGATACACAGCAGACAATTTCATCAAACGTTTCACCTACTGGCCGCCCCTTCTATGGATGCTTCAAAGGACAATGGTGAATCCACAGTGAATCTATATTGGTCACAACGAGACACGCATCAGGATGCGTGTATAGTATGAGTCCTTTTTACAACCAAAGGATGTTCGCTTATGTCAAGGTCCCTCCTGGCTCCCAACAGCCATTTGCAATGTTTTATTACTGCCACTGTACAGAATGCTTCAGAACTCTGTCCCGCAACCGGTTCTCGTTGTCAGGAACCTCTACACAGAATTCGAAGCGGTCGGTCAGAGAATAAAAGAAGAAAAAAAATTAAGGTCATTGTCGGTATTGGGTCTCAAATGTCGGTAAACTGTAACGAAAAATGTTTGACGGATAACATCTAATCGGGGTACTTTTCATCCATCCGCCAAACTTGCGCCTTCAACTTTCTTCTTCAGTACGACACACGATGACCAAATACGTTGCATCATATTTTCAAAAAAGTAATATTGGATAAATTAACATAAAATTCAATAAGCATAGTAATACAATTACATTCTCTTCGTTTTCCTCAAATTATCGGCCAAAAGCAACGAAAATGTTTAAAAATTTCACGTTTTGCGTTCGGAGAAACATGCGGAAAGCGAACAAAAGAGTCTAGTCAACGCACATGTATATGGTACATTTATTGTGAACTTGTATGAAGTGAAAAACATGTCACTCATGTTGTGTAAAAACTGGAATAATGGCAAAACAGATTAAATAAATTAAATATTCCAATAAGTTTACTCAATCTAAGATGCAACCTCGTTCGCGACGTAGCCCACTAAAACGGTCGAATACGATGTACTGGCGCTCTTCATAATGCTGCTTGTCAACAAGATAAAGTACAACCGGTTAAGTAAGACATGAAGGCACAGTAGGAAAATTGAAGTTCATTTTTTATATCATTTCCCGCCAGTAACACTGACCTTTGACGAGAAAATCACGCACGTCCTGCAATGATGCAGCTAGTCAACATAACGTTGTACGAGGCACACTATCGTTGTATGCAGGTAAAAATGAGTCTGGCATTCAAGAGTGTATGTCAAAATATCTATACATTTTGTATCATAAAATTAGTAATGAACGATATTATGCGATTTTAATAATCACTGCTGTATACGATATACCTATTAATCAAATCAATAGCATCCGACGAAAATGCCAATTTTGACATACAAGCTTACCTTCCTTATGTAGCAGGTCATATTAACGGTATGAATTTTGTTTCATCTTGTTTTAACGTCTACCCTGAACACGCATCGAAATGCAGCGAATCAGAATACATGTTTGTGAGATAGCTACATGTAGTGTGGCAGTTTTGGTTAAAGTTAGTTACATCACGAATCGCGATATAGTGGCTGTTTATTGTCTGTTCATGATGAAATAAGTATATTTAAACGTGTTAAGTATGTAATAAATAAAATTGATACACGTTATTCTACTCTGTTTACTTCATTGCAAGAAATTCGTGGCAGGTAATGCGCTGATTTCCGATTGGACAAAGGAATTATGTCACCTGTATCCATGGCGGCCAATCAGAGGTGTTCGTTTGGATGACCGCGCAAAAACACAAGCATGCCACCAATAGACTGTGGCGTTACTCAAGCTCTCAGCACGGGCAACACACCCTCTTTGATATACCACACAGTCATCGATAAATTCAACTTTGCGGTGACTAATAACTTAAGTGCTTTGTGCTTGCAACCGTTGGTGAGACGAAGACATCTTCAACAAGTAAGTGTAAGAAAGACATAAGAACTTCATCGATGTCAGGAAAGTGCGCTCCAGTTTCTTATCTGTTCAAAATGACGTCTATCAGTCGCCACATTGTCACATAGTCGTTTCGAGAGTTCATTTTCGCGCGTATTCCTGATGAAATCGAACAATTTTCGGTGACGAATTTCCGACGTGATTATCATATTCCCTTCTTGGATGGTGGTGATGGTGGTTGTGATTGTGGTTCGAGGTTGTTGAGCGCGTGCCAATTTTGCCGTTGACCACCCGCCTCTCTTGGTGCTCTTCGTATGGCGTTGAAGTAACAAGAAAGTCGCCCGGTTCGTTGTCTTCCTTAGAGCTGAGCCCCATGAACTGATCTATGTCGATTGTTGTAAGCATTCCCCCAACGCCATAGAGGGGCTACGGATAGTAAAAATAACAACGAAATATAATATCAATTTTTGTTGTTCAGCAACTTCACAGTCACTGACATGCCATTGATAGAAAATACTGACGATGATTGACATTAACGAAAAATAAGAGATTATTACATTTTTTACTGTCTTCCATCGAAGAAGTGCCAGCGAGAGATCGTCGGGATCATACAGAAACTGATCGGGGGTATTTGCAACACGATTGGAACTAATTTGGGATAATTGGATCTTTATATTTTTCAAATTTCTCTGAAGTGTTAGGTGCCCTATAGATGAATGTTGCGATATTACAAATTACTCACAAAAACAAATGTGTGATTAAAAAAGAATAGCAGATGAGCTTACAATTGCAGGTTAAATCGACATTACTTTTAAATTATCATCCAATTATCCCAAATTACTTCCAATCGTGTTTTGCTCAAAGTCTGCGAAGACAACGCCGTTAATTTGTAGCACTGGGATGTGACATACAACCAGGTGTTGTCCCCTTTTCGCTTGTATCCGCAAACATACCTCTTATATACAGTGTTTAATTGTGTACAAAGAGGGGAAAGGGGTGCATTATTGCGAAAATGATAGCAAAGTTGACGTCAAAAGGGAATAACCTCTGTAACAAGATCTCACCTGATTGTTTCGATACTCATACCTCTCGGTTTTATTTCGTTCCTTGGTTGCTTTGTATTCCATCACTACCACAGAAAACACAATCACCTAACATGTGTGAAGAAAGAAGCAAAGATTTGACTAAATGAAAACAAATTGGCCATTAACGTTTGATCAGTTCTCTGATGCGATAAAGTTGACTTAGAATTCGAAGGATCGATGTTAAGACAAAAATACAAACAAAACAAAAATTGTCATCTTTTCATAGGAATTTTGTTTTCAACCACAGAGAATAAAACAAAAAGTACGGCGTCCTTTGGGAGATCTGACAGTAAAATCGAAATCAATTAACAAATATTAGTTTGTTCCTAAATTGCAATTTAGAGCCAAGTTTCCATAGATCGAATATGCAAATGAGCACCACTTACATTTGAGATGGATTTAGCTGCGTAAAGGATGACTTCAAAAAGCATAACCATAAATCCGTGCTGAAAGAGAGAAAAACAGAACTTTTGATATTCGTATTTCACTCAGAAGAAAATTTTAACAACATAAAAAACATTGATGGTGTCAACTTTGAAAATAGATAGATTTGGCTATGACACTTTCTTTATTTGTGCAAACGATAATGTTCGCGCCTTCCTACAAAGTAGCGAAGTGTATTCTTATTGTTGATGCTGATGCTACGTAATTATCACAACAGTGGAACTTAAGGTAGAACGCGCCTCGGGGACAGGTAGTTGGACTCTCGATTTTCCACAATTCTTTTCTGATATACCACTTGTTGGAGGGGAGCTCATTTTAAAGCTCTTGGAGAAAGAAAAACTTTCACCGTCTTATTTTTTTGAAAAACTTTCACCGTCTTATTTTTTCGAAAATCCAAAATTTAATTTTTCCCCTACAGCGTTTAAACAGGAATGGTGGCCATTTTGAATTTCAAACATCGCAAAATGTTGGGTAATTTGTTTCGCTAGTTCCAAACTTTGCACGGTGACCCCGGTGTTTATTGTTGATTTTGAAAGGGAATGGTTGAAAGTCTCTTGAGGAAAGTTTGAGCAAAAGTTTAAGTATTTCACCTTTGAGACGCATACTGCCATAACGAGCTGACGCAGACATAAAAACAATACCATTGAGAATGTTTTTTTAATTATCTCACCTTAATAATGACGAAAATGATGAGGCCGGTGTCCAACACCGTGAATAAAACAATAAATACCAAAAAATACAGCATAATACCAGGACTGCTCTGTTGAGAGACAACAAATGGGATTGAAGACTTTTAATCAATGTTTCATGATCATTAATAAATGATTTGTCTTATCTGATGACTTTTCTGTCTTCATTAAACACCACTTTGAATTTATGCCAATCACCGACTGTCATTAGAGTGACTGTTATCACAGTCATTGTTGTAACTGTGATAGCCTCATATTTTATGTCTATGTCTGTCTCTTTAATTTCTGACCCTACTCTATACACATACATACATATACATACATACATACATACATACATACATACATACATACATACATACATACATACATACATACATACATACATACATACATACATACATAAAGACATACATAAAGACAAAAAAACAAACAAACAAACAGAAAGATAGAGACAGATCGATACACATTTATTAACTGATTGATTGATTGACAAATAAAACAAACCTACTTACCTTATCAACACCATTGAGTAGCATGAACGACGTGATGAAATAAACTGAATACACTGCTACGAAGACAAACCACACTTTGTAACGAATATCGTCGTTCTTCTCTGTAAACAATCAATTTAGAATTCAGTGTGTCAGTAAATTTGGGTAATTTGTGCCATTAGTACACAATTTTGCAAACCCTTTATTTCAATCTTGATTTCGAAAAGAGGATGGTTTAATGAAAGTTTCCTTCGGCAAAAATTTTATGTCAACGAATCGAATTACCCAAACTGCATTTCATACTTGATATTCAAGATGATTACGGTTGTCCCGGTGACCTCTATCAAGGCAACAAATCATCGATATTGAAGAGGGAGATGAACAATACAATCTCCGAAGTTGCTTGCCCCGCGTGACGAAGGGAGGGGCAATCGGAGAGGGGCAGAAGTTGAAATCTTATATTCTGCTCTGAAAGTCAACATTTTCAACAACATGTAACTTAAGGGACGAGAATCTAAGCGAGGTATGAGCTAATGTGCACAGAGTGCTTCTCTTAACGCAGCTCGTAAACTCATCTACAGCCGTGTACGATGATTTTAACACCATTTTATTTTCCTCAAACCAAATACAGAATAATGAATCATGCATATCAAATGTCTTTCTTGTCTTGAAAAGAGGCGCTTCCCGTTTCCCAACCTCAAAACCTTTCAGAGGGGTATTAAATCATGCCAAGGCCAACTGCTAATGGATAATTGTGCTTCTCGGTACACTTTTTTGTGGCGAGCGTTTTACAATGATGATGTACGTATTTCAAAAGCTCTATAAGCATTTAAAGACATTTCATCATAAGGTAAAAGAAAAAATATGAGTAACCCTGTCTATTTATACCCTCGATCCTGCATTTTTCAGCATTTTGGATATACTGCGTGCGTTTACTCGTTTTTCTGTTTACTGTGTGTCATAGCGAGCAAATAAATAAATAAATAAATAAATAAATAAATAAATAAATAAATAAATAAATAAATAAATAAATAAATAAATAAATTTAGTTCCCGTCCCATACAGGGTCTTGTTACGGTGAGCACAGCTATTTTTTCCCATTTTTACCTAAACTTTATTCCAAAGCGTTTAATATAAAAATAAATTAGCTTAAAAAATAATGATTTATTTGATATATAGAAAACAAAAAGCAAAAAATATAGTACAATAAATAAGGTTTTTGTTTTTCGTCGAAAACTTAAGAAGATCAGATGCGACATAAAGATGTTACCATAAAAAATATTTTCTCACCTGAGCCATAGTCCGGGTCGTCTGGGGTGCTTATCCCGCCTGGCCTCGTCAACTTGTACACGTAGAAAAATATTAACCCGATTGACAGTATCTGGAAGACAGAAACGCGGATATCTGACTGCAAAACAGTTGATTTATGATAGCACATGTTATCTGGAGCGTGATAAAATTATTCAAGAATGCAGACATTTACGCCAGAGAAGAAATATTTGCGATGTGGGTTGTCGTTAAATGGTACCACTCTTGTCAAATGCAATGACAGTTGCCGCTCTGTCACAGCAGGAAATAAACTTGACCTACATGTTTGTTGTGCCAATAACACAAAAGACAAGTTAATGTAAAAGAGAAGTTCAAGAAATGCTTGATAGATTTCACCATGCTTATTCAAAGGCGGTTATAACAACGATCTTGTCATTTTTGTTTTGTAATCTCAGAATCCAGTTCAAACACTTAGTATTTAGCTTGTAAGCGAGACGAGTGTTGTGCATTCACTGTACTTTACCAATGCTCTAAGGTTACATGGTAATATGCATTATTCTCTGTTACACAAATTATTCAAGCTCAGTCATTGTAATCACTTGACCAACGTATTGATTTACAGTTGAGACTCCTCAGAGCCATGAACAAGACAATGGACACAGGGTAGCTAAAAATACTGCAACGAATACAACCATGATAAAAGCGCAAACTGTAAAAAGGATAAAGGGTTTGTAACTTCTCCTAACCGAACCCGCTACACCTGAAAGTGGTAACGTCACTCAAATGAGTTCACAAAGTATGCGTCGATTTAGCTGTAACATTTTACGTGCTGTAACAACATGGTGTAATAAATAGCGGTTTTGTAACATGGCCTGGGGAATGACCGCACCCCTTACTTCACAGCACACCTTCGATTTTTCGCTGAAGGTGCGATTACTGCATGTGCCCCTATGCCAGCAGCCGTATTGTCGGGATCACTGACGAAACTGTTTCATGCACACATGTGTACGTATAGACGACTTTTCTAGGTCACTTCGACACTTGTTATGAAAAGACACCCTCAATTTTAAGCAGGACGGTGGATCCATGGAATGTAAAAAATGTTTGGCGTGTCACAGGTCTCGAGTAAGAACGCAATTACCACTGATTTAGGGATTCCATCGCTCTTTTTTAGTCTATCCACATATTCCTTCAAGGGTCAAGTCACTTTTCTTCATGGTGCGGTCTACATCAAAGTTGGAAACTTTCCTTTTTAATTAGTGTCACAAACCCAAGATCCCGAATTAGACGTTTTGCTTAATCGGCCAGGAAACAGAACGGCTTGAAAGAAAACGTAACAAGTTCCAGAACTTCTTTGTTGACAGTTAAGAAAGCCACTGAGAGTGGCAACCTATGCCTCAATACCTTGTTACATGACACGGGCATTGACGGACGAAGCATTGTGCAATACGCTGAATACAGATCAGCCATACCGTACTGACATGCCCCTTCCCCAATCGATTCAATAAAATTCACGGCCGTATAGGAATATAAGGTAGGCGAGGGTTAAAGAGGCGGACAGGTAGAGCTGTAAACAGTGGTCAAGTCTTCATTTACAGATGGTGAATGAAGTATTACTTAGGTCATACGGGGTTCGGTAACTGTGCATCTGTACTACCGGACCCCTCAATAATTAATGGGGGTTTCACAATGGCTAAAGGAGAGATTTACATACAAATCAATGGAAAGTGGTAGGAGTCGTTTGACTATACATTTAGGTTCACAGAAAATTGATGCCGAGAACAAAAGCTGGAATGGATCGTTTTGTGGACGGTCGTAGCAGGACTTTCTTATACTGATCTGTTAGGTTGGACCAAGTTTCCAACCTCACGGTGTGTGAAGGTTCGTTATTTGAACTTACCGCACTGTATATGGCGCAGGCACGACACCCGTTCCTTGTGTTGAAACCCATTGGGGAGTTCAAGAGTACTTGACACCTTGTCCGGAAGTCGCCAAAGTTTGTCCTTTCGGGTTCGACTTGAGTCAAAGTTCCATTAAACTACACTATAAACAGGGCCAGTCAGGAATTAAAGCAGAATAAGTGTTCCACTCTTTGCTGCAGACAGCCGAGGAAAATGAATGACTCCTTTCAAACGAGTGACAGAGGCTTGAGAACAGCATCAAGACACCTCAGAACCGTATGCGGTGCCGATCAGGATTCCCATACCGGGAAGCTGGACACTAGTGAACCTTCTAACGATCAACTCCGTCTCAATTCCGGAAAACTTAACCAAAGATTTGAGAAAGATAATAAAAAAAACAGGATTGCAGCACCACCAGGGCCAGTCACGTCACACAAGGGCTGTAGAGCACACGATTGTAACCAAACTGTGAAAGTATAGCCATGCGTCATGCAATCAGAATGACGGAGAATGACCTCTGCATTGAAGGCCCTGTCACGTGATTCCGGTGCAACAAAAGGAGGGTCGACGTAGAAGGCTAAGAAGGGAAAGGTATTTAGAAGCCCGCCGGACAAAGAGAACTTTCTCTTTAGTGGTAAGAAGTCATAAATTATTGGTTCTATGAAACGCTGACAGTCTGTTTCACTTTTTACCCCTGATATCCCTGACCTTCTCGACATGAACAGAACTGTAAATGTCCGATCTCAAGCAATGCTTCATCGTCTTCGGCAGAACGACATCTTACATACGAGCGTCCATACACTCATAGTGGTCCTGCTTGAACTACTGAGTAATTCGAGACATCGAGGAATAAAAAGCAGAAAGATTAAATCCATATATTAACTCATTTGTTCATTTCATTCTCTTTGGTTCATTCATATCATATTCCTCATTATGACGTAAATGGCACAAATATGGCCTGCATGCTTACCCGTTAAACACAAAATTTCAAAATATGTTTTTGCTCCGTTTAGAAAAGGCTAGACCGCTGAGATTTCTCACCAATCTAGATTATACATGAATTTTTCTTTTTTTAACCCTCTGAGCACCAAAGTCAATTTTTGTTGCCTTTAAACAAGATTTTTCAGTCAATTTTTTGAAGATTTTTGCCAAAATTTTGATAAGAAGCTCTAGCTGATAAAATTTATGACCATTTGGTTCAAAATTATCAATAAAAAATTCAGAAAATTTAGAAAAATTGGTAAAATGTTGCACTGAAATTTTGGTGGGAAATAATACAGCACTCAATGGGTTAATATAAAGATAGTGATCATTATGGTTGTCTCTGATTTTTCAGTCTTCATCGGTCTACCTTTTTCTATCCCTTCCTTCTCTCCATTTGTCCGCCCATCTGTCTGTCTGTCTGTCTGTCTGTCTGTCTGTCTGTCTGTCTGTCTGTCTCTGTCTCTGTCTGTCTGTCTCTGTCTCTGTCTCGGTCTATCTGTCTGTCTCTGTCTGTCTGTCTGTCTGTCTGTCTGTCTGTCTGTCTGTCTGTCTGTCTGTCTGTCTGTCTCTCTGTCTCTTCGTGCACTTGTTGCAACCCCATGACCAGGTATCAGCTATTTATGTTTTATTATGACATGATATTTACATTATTCAGCCTACCTTAAATTTAATCAACTGTTTTCTTGATCAGTAAACAGACTATACAAATCTATTGCTCAGTGCGAGTATATCAGTGTAAAGTTACATGATAATACTGCGTTACAAATAAATTTTCTGGTATCATTCAATTTTGCTATAGTTTGCGTAACTTTCTGTTAACATTATAAGCCAAAATCCTTACACTAAGCTCTTACTTTGCACTTGGAAATCGCAATCTTATTATACTTTGGTAAAGGTTTTGAAACGTTTCGCGCAGTAACACTTTTAGACCATGGCAATGATGTAAGTTACAACGTCACGTTACAGACCAAAACTCATACATAAACTCATACAATTTTAATAAGAACTTTTCGGCGAAGTCAATATAAAAACAATTGAAAATAATAAATAAGCGCTCAACTTTACCGAATTTGATGTTCACATCAAATGGCCGACTTTTCATTAAAAGCTGGACTTCTAAAATATATCTGTTGTGCGGTCAATAAATGTGAAAAGTAGTTAATATATACAAAAGTGTGTCGTCATATTCCCAGCATAACAGAGTATAATTACATCACGCATGCAGATTTTAACTGGGTGAAATGTTACAAATACTTGAAAACTAATACCCCTTTTAGTAACCCCCTTACATTGAATTCGTAGGGCAGTCAAGGTTGAATTAAGGACGCCCTCAAGCGTCAAGGTTTATAATTTTATCCTTTTTATCATCCCTCAGTGCGTATTTCGTATATTGTATCCCTGGCTTCATAACCTCTGTTTACTTGTCCACCCAAAGAGTAACGACCGCTGCGGTTATTCGCGGCGAAACTCCCAGTCAACGAAACTCTATCGCTCATTTCCACAGAAGCCAGGCTATCACTGCGCCTGCTCAGGGACTCGGTGTCGAATGTCACGGACCTGCCTGACACACTTCGGCGTTTAGCAGACTTGAAATTTGTCGGCACTGTTTGGGGAACGATAGGGTTGTCAGGGTAGTCGTCAGACGCACGGCGCCGTCCATCGTGAGTAGGGGCAAAAGCCTGTCCGAAAGTTGTTCCGGGTAGTGTTACTGGAACGACTGCATCGTTGAACGCATCATGCGAGGCATTACTGGGCCGTTGTCTCATTCTGGATTCCCTCACCGGAGTGATTATGTCGGTAGACGCTTGGTCAGACACAAAACCCTGTCCGAAGTTACCTTCGACCAACCTCCTGGGAACAATGTCGTCATCGCGCAAACGGTCTTTCTGGGTATCCACATTCTGCCTTTGAATGATGACAGGTACGGTCGAGTTATCGGCCACTATGTCACCGTTCCGGACAGGTTGTGGTCCTGGCTTCAAGACTGGTGCCATGTCAGGATTTGTCTCGTTGAAATATTCTTCAATGGGAACGAGGCTCCGTCCCGCATCTTCTCCAAGCTCTGTCTCCACGACGACCCTGTCATCGAACGCTTCCACGGACTGCATTGTGCCAGGTTCTTGTGATTCTTCAGCTTTGTCGAGAGAGATTTCTTCCTTTGAAGCCTCTTTCTTAGACGACTTTTTATCTTTCTGTTTCTTTTCTTTTCTTTTGAGCTTTTCCTCCTTTAGTATCTTCGTTTTCTGAGCAAAAAAGCATACCAGGTGGTCTATTAGTCCCCCCTTTTGTCGATAAATCGAATATGGTTAACTAGCAATCATAGTTAAATTGCAAGCACGTAATTATAAGTTTCGACACTTTTTGTGTAGTAGTCGAGCAAAGGCTATCCAGGGAGGACAAAGACACGTACCTACCTGGTTGTCTCTGCGGCGTGCAAATGTTGTAATTAGTCGTTCATGAAACATTTAAAGTGAGGGTTAACGCGTCTATACGTTAGACGGTACACATAAACACCGTATTTATACCTTCACAATTTTCGGTACCACAAATACGATTTTGACACCTAAACGAGTCATAAAAGTAATTCATAAAAGTCTAAGGTGGTCGACCATATTTTCGACATGGAGGATTTCTACATGTAAAATACATGAAATTTCTGAAGTCAAACTTAAGTTGTAGCTTTCCAGAAATGCCTGAAAAGATGCATTTAACTAGCTTCACAAACAAACAGAACTTTTTGCAATGGAAACAATTGTATTTGCATGTTAAGTATTTATCAGTTCAATATGTCAAACTCTTGCTGCTGTGAAAAGTCGACTTTTTACCCATAATGCATTTTGGTATTTCACAATCATGTAGTTTGACCCCTTAGCACAAGACAAAAGTTATTTAAGGCCCCCTTATTCCGTTTCAAAGACACAGCGCGGTACTCTATTCCACATAACGTCTTTTACCTTGTTCTTACGGGTCCTCACACTAAGTTTTCCCGTTCTCTGGCATTCGGACAACACGACCACGAATGAAAAAACCTGGATAGAGTAAAAAAGTGTAAAAACTGAAATATTTTAGAGTGCGTGTATTGAATTTTATCTCAAGTTCTGATAAAACAATGGGAGACGCTTCAAAAATTTCATAATTTAATCACGTAGTTGTATAAGAATGTAAGAAAATCGCCTGGCTGGTTCACATTTCCCGTTTCTGAAAATGAACACTCACTTTGAAGACATGGAAGTATAAATATAAACACAAAGGAAGATTTTGAACTTATGAAATTATGCAGTCGTTAAGTTATGATGAATTGCACCAGTTTATGTTGGTCAGAACCATGAAGCGTGATTATGCACATGCAGTAGTCGACAGAAGTAACGTCCTGGTGTCCGCCAGTAAAATGTTCCAGTCATTAATAAACACCTATTGCCTGGTCATGACGGCTATAGCGACCGTCTATTACCCCGAGGGGCCGTGTGTTACCAGAAACACATCGCTATTCCCCGAGGCCGTAGGCCGAGCGGTATAGCGATGTGTTTTCTGGTAACACACGGCCACGAGGGGTAATAGACGAGCGCTATAGCCCGAATAAAGACCAGGCTATAGGTGTTTTATAACACACCACATGCTCATGTTGCATTGTTATATAGTTTTTAATGTGTTTTGATATTTTGCACCGCAACAATCCATTGTGACAAGTTTACTGGCGGATGTTTCCACAGCGCTTTCAGTTGTACGTGGTACCACTTTCTTTCAAAAATATTCAAAGCATACCTAGCGACATCCTTAGTTGCACCTTAATCTTTTCCGTCGATGAGCTATTCAAGTTCCTACGCTGTTGGAATGTTGGAAAATGTTGGAAAATCTGTTTTAGAGAATGTGTCGTCACCTATCCCGGACGCACATCACGTTCTAGTCACCCGCCATTGTTGCAAAGCTGCAGACGACACTACGGTCACGTGACCGGGCACTTTTCCAAATTTGGTCAGAACTATTTCCCTAGGGAAATAGCTTTTCAAAAAATACCCTCTGACGTCACTTTTGTCGATTTGGTGGGGACTAGACTTATCTATTTTCTCGTCGCGTGACGTATTCTGGCGAATCGCGACACGGAATGAGCATGTGGCGTGTTATAATACTGTCTAATCTCACAAACCTCGAGCATTTGCATAAGAATCCCACAGAAATGTCGGTTTCATATGACAAATCACACTGCGCATGGACAGCAATGAGGTCACAGTTGACACTTTAGAAAGACTGCTGTAAGCCAGACACGCAGGACGCCAAAAAGCAACGAATCTTAGCTTTGTCTGGTTCGTTAATGAAACAACCGTTACGGTAAAGTTTACGGAATAGTTCACTCTCCTGCCAAGTGATTGTAACGCATGCCTTGATGCGCCATACTCACATTGATTGCCAGTTTAACCAGCATCAGGCAAAAATCCAAAATCTCTCCGCTCCCAAAACCCGTTGAACATTAAACACAATGAAACGAATTGGAATAGGTGTTCTATTGAATAAGCTGAAATTTTGCGAGCATGTACTATTCAATATTGCAATCAAATTTTCCTTATTATATATATATATATATATATATATATATATATATATATATATATATATATATATATATATATATATATATATAGTTTATTTTGTCATCCAATGGTCTTTTGTAGTGAAATTCTGTCACTAGCGTCTGTCGATTTCATTTTTTACAAGACAGCCCTAAGTTTTGCTAATTTTTGACGTCAATGTAACCTTTTGGCCCTCGCCACAATGTCACAAAATATTGTGACAAGTGCATGACTGCAAACCCTTTCTGATCACGTGATGACGATATTTTAGCATTTGATTTCGTCGTGTAATTTATTATGTGAAAAAAAATAATGTAGTATCAAGACATATTAAAAGTTTTTATTTTGTGTTACATTTTTGTAGCTTAACTTGATTGTGTAAATATCTCACAAAATACAATACAACCCCGTGTGTCCAAGAGTTGAATGGTATGGAGGTCAGAGTGAGATTTTTTCATTCAGTCTAAATGATCTCAAAAGAAATGTGATCATCATACACGTTTCAGCTGACATTCGTTTTTGCTGTTCCATATTTGTTTATTTGTAATTATTTCATCTTGAATGTAACTCTTTGTATAGGAGCCGGAGGCCTAGAAATACAACAAATATATCTATCTATCTATCTATCTATCTATCTATCTATCTATCTATCTATCTATCTATCTATCTATCTATCTATCTATCTATCTATCTCTCTCTCTATCTATCTATCTATCTGTCTGTCTGTCTGTCTGTCTGTCTGTCTGTCTGTCTGTCTGTCTGTCTGTCTGTCTGTCCGTCCGTCCGTCCGTCCGTCCGTCCGTCCGTCCGTCCGTCCGTCCATGCATCCACGCATCCATCCATCCATCTATCTATATCTATCTATCTGTCTGTCTGTGTCTGTCTATCTATCTATCTATCTATCTATCTATCTATCTATCTATCTATCTATCTATCTATCTATCTATCTATCTATATATATATATATATATATATATATATATATATATATATATATATATATATATTATATATATATATAAACACAAATTACTTCAAGTACAAAGTAATAATTGTAATTATTATTATAACGCTCTGCTTTCCGCATCGAGCACTGTAATTTCCCACGAGGACATCTGTATACTTCGATATGTATATATATATATATATATATATATATATTATATATATATATATATATATATATATATATATATATCTATCTATCTATCTATCTATCTATCTATCTATCTATCTATCTATCTATCTATCTATCTATCTATCTATCTGTCTGTCTGTCTGTCTGTCTGTCTGTCTGTGTGTGTATGTATGTATGTATGTATGTATGTATGTATGTATGTATGTATGTATGTATGTATGTATGTATGTATGTATGTATGTATGTATGCATGTATTTACAAACATCTGGAAGGCAACAAAACACATGCACGCATTCTTTTCGTTGACTTTTCCTCGGCATTTAACACCATTCAACCGCACCTGCTCGCCGAGAAACTCATGTCACGTTTCAATTTGCATTTAAAATTAGTCGGGTGGATTTTAGATTTTTTAACAAATAGATCTCAGTGTGTGAGGGTCAACAGGTGTATGTCAAAAATGCGTTTTACTTCTACGGGTTCACCTCAAGGTTGTGTTCTATCTCCCCCGCTTTACATATTGTACACTGACGACTGTAGAAGTCAACACGTGAATAGACATATTCTGAAGTTTGCCGACGACTCGGCGATTGTCAGTTTATTGAATAACTGTGAGACCGGCCACGGTCCCATAGTAGATGATTTTATCGAATGGTGTAATAGATCATTTCTACAATTGAATGTTGGTAAAACGAAAAACATGTGTATTGATTTCAGAAGGAGCAAATCTTCTGCGGAGCCAACAGTTATAGACGGCTCCGAAATTGAGATAGTCAGCAAGTACAAATATCTTGGCTCTACAGTGGATGATAAGTTATGCTGGGATGACAATGTCGATGCTATTTGTAGTAAAGGTCAACAACGTGTGTTTTTCCTGAGGAAGTTGAACCAATTTAATGTAAATAAGTCTCTGATGACGTTATTTTATAAATCTTTTATTGAAGTATTTGCACTTTTTCAATGGTCTGCTGGTATGGCAATTTAAATGTTAAGAACAGAAACAGAATTAGTAAGATAGTTAAAGTCTGCAGCAATATTATCGGAGAACAACAAGTGGGCCCCACTGACTTGTACGAGAAATATGTTTTACGTAAAGGGAATTCCATCATACATTCGAAGTTTCAGCACCCTCTACAAAACGAGTTTGACTTGCTACCATCCGGCTGCCGTTTCAGAGTACAGGCTTTTAAAACCGATAGAACCAAAAACTTTTTTATCAACAGAGCAATTGGTCAACTGAATAGATTGAACTAGTTTTTAAATATACTTCTTTTATCTCTCTGTGATTTTTACTTATTGGATGTGCTGTTTGGTATTTAACTTTTTTTTAGTTTGTCATGTTTTTTGATTGATGTACTGTGTTTGTCACTGCTGCAATGTCAATTGCCCAGTCATGGGTTAATAAAGATTTATTGATTGATTGATTGATTGATTGATGTATGTATATATGTATCTATGTATCTATGTATCTATGTATCTATGTATGTATGTATGTATGTATGTATGTATGTATGTATGTATGTATGTATGTATGTATGTATGTATCTATGTATCTATCTATCTATCTATCTATCTATCTATCTATCTATCTATCTATCTATCTATCTATCTATCTATCTATCTATCTATCTATCTATCTATCTATCTATCTATCTATCCATCATAAAGGCTGCTTGGAGACAGTTCTACTGTCATGCCCCGTGATGTTTTGCAGAAATTCAAGCCATGCAGTGAAGTGAAGGGCTCTCTGAATTAACGTATGCGTTATGCTTTTACTCATAAAGTGGGCGAACACTCACTTACCACTGACCAGACTGTCACACCAAACACAGATATGTCAGCCATTTCAAATATCACTATAAATACCAGAAATAACACCATAACGCCACTGGTTCCCTGAAAAATAAATAATATCGACAATTTTAGTTAAACTACCTAAAGAAAAATCATCATGTTCTCCTACGTAATCAATTATCATTGTGAATATATATATATATATATATATATATATATATATATATATATATATATATATATATATATATATACATACATACACACACATATATAGGCCTAGATATATATATATATATATATATATATATATATATATATATATATATATATATATATATATATATATATATATATCGTTTATTTTGTCATCCAATTGCCTTTTGTAGAGAAATTCTGTCACTAGCGTCTGTCGATTTCATTTTCCACAAGACTGCTGTAAGTTTTGCTAATATTTGACGATGACGTCAATTTCACCTTTTGGCCCTCGCTACAATGTCACAAAATATTGTGACAAGTGCATGACATTTTGTAGCCTACCTTGATTGTAAATATCTCACAAGATACAATATAACCCCGTGTGTCCAAGACTTAAATTTGTTGAATTTTCCAAAACAGGCACAAACTTTATAAAGAACAGTATATGAAACAAACACACCATAAGGAGGAAAATAGGGGAAAACTCATCACAATTTACCTACCTTATCAGCGGCCATGATCATGATGAAGATATAATGAAATATAACGAATACATGAACAGCATTCCAAAACGCACTTTGTATAACAACGAATTTCCTCTATGAAAGAATGAAAGAAAAAATAAAAAATAGATAAAATAAGAATTTGTTAATATCCGTTAGGTTTCTTAAATCTTTCGGCATTTTTGTCCTCGGTTGTTGATTTTGATCACTTCTTTCTTTTCTCATTGATTAACTTTTTTAATTTTTATTCGTTTATTCTTTGTTAATCAAACAGAGATTTTATTTGTTCATCAATTAATTTTTCGTTCATAAACCGATTCATCTACCAATCATTCATACTGGTCTAAGCAGCCTTTCAGATGACGATGCAGCAAAGATATAAATCCGCTGACCGAGTATTAAGTGCGACCGGACAACACACGTTAGCGCAGCTTTCTCTCAAATGGTCCAGGAGCGGATGTTTAATAGTTGCCAATTGTCAACAATGTTCAGCGTCATTTGTCGCGTATGGTGTCATCCGATTGCTCCTTGTACAGAAATTCTGCACCTGGCTTCTGTTGATTTCATTCCAAGCTCTGCTCACTTTTTGACGAAATCACCTTTTATTAGGATTTTGTCTCAATACCCCCTAATTACTCTGTTGAAGTAACTTATGCGTTCGGTCACGCGACCATATTCTTTTAATAACTTAACGACTAGTGCCAAAGAGAAACACATGGCATTTTGTGATTCAAAATGTCGACGACGCCTTGAATTTGGACATACGTATTGGAAGAGTGTGATTTGATGGGAATACTGACCTCCTTCGAAGCCATTCTTCGCGCCTATTACGAGGTAATGAAGGTTTAATGCAAGAAACACACATGACACTACCTGTGAAAAACGAAAATGTTATAAAGGAAGAAAGAAACAAAGTTAAAAGAAAGCGTAACGAATCCAGTTTTCATTACAAAATAAATGATCATATATTTATTTGACGTCACTTTTTCGTGTGTTATAGTCAATGAACGCCGGCTTACATGAACTCCCATTCCATGATGTGCATTGGAACGGGAAAGAGAGAGAGAGAGAGGGGGAGGAGGGAGACAGAGAGACAGACAGGCAGTCAGGCAGATGAGATAGAAAGTGTACACACAAGATAGACGATATCGACAGACCGGGCAGATAGACAAACAGGTATACATACAGATAGATTGATAGTCAAAGAGAGACAGAGACAGATTTATTATTCAGAAAAAAGTTACTTTTTGTTTTTCTCAATGCATGTTACACACCGAGCCTACACTCACCCACATCTCAATCACACAAATCAGAGTTCGTGTAAAGGCCAGTATGCTTGATGGTGAATAAATAAATACAAAAATACCCCCAAACGATATTTAAGTTATACTCCTGTTCCGCTTGGGCCCCAATTTCTCCAGTCTTGCTATGCAGGTATATATCTGATGAGTCTTGTAAATAGGAATGCTAGCAGAAAATAAACACTTAAAAAACATCCCCAAAACCCCCAAAACTTGCAGTTATTACTTACAGCCCCAAATTTAGCTGCAGCGCTCGACGCTTCCTTCGTGTTCTTCCACCACAGAAACGATGTTACCAAAGGCATGCTGGTGTGGGAAGATGTTCCTGAAGGTCAGAGTCAAAGGCGAAGGTCGTATGGTGGCCGCAATGAGGCTCTGTGTTTCCAGGGTGGTTAAAGTGAACAAATAGGCAAACAAAAACAAAAGCAAAAACAAAGGACAACATAATAACCGCCATTCTGGTTCTTGTGACAAGGATGTTGAAAATTCAACACGACCCAGTGTGGATGTCATATCACCCCTTCCCAATGTAATCCTGACATAATGACCTTAGTTTAGTTCAGTAGGTTTTCCTTTGAGTGGAATCCGGGAAGTGACTCGTCTTACTCTTGTTGTTGAAAAGTACAGGTAAATATGGTCAAAATACTTTAATATTTCTATATCGGATTATATAGCGATGAGTTGTGTAGCTTTTATCAATTCTTTGAACTTCCAACAAAGGCTAGACTTTAAAGTAAAGTTCTGTATTCAAATTTGGTGTACATGTATTTGTGACACTGTATTTACGAAAGCATTGCTCGTCAGATTAGGGTTAAAGTTAAACGCAGTTTGCCTTGGTAACAATCGTGCCGTTTCATTTTATATAATGGTTCATTCAGAATTAAAACTTAACGATTAAATTAAGTAGACCTTTCAATATTTATTTCAAACGTCCAAAGCAGTGCATACTTTTTTGCTTAATCTCCCTGAAATATGCAGAGGGAAATCGTTTCAATATTTAAACTGCCGGAACTGAACTGCTGTTGAAACCGCGTCATTTTAATCAAAATTACTACAATTGATTGGCTGGCTGCAGCATTTGAGGGTGAGCAAATTTAGTACTGGAAATCAAATATACGCATGACGTAACATCTTTGACTTTTTGATACTTTTAAAAAAGGCGTGTGTTGAACGGTCAAATAAAACCATGACGCTGTACTCCACAGTAGCTCTGGACTTGAGTGGCATGACCATTTATGTTAATTTCATTTGTGAGAATACATGGTAAATCCGTTTAAATTGATCATGCATTGCGGGTTTTGACTTCCTTCGCCATATGAGAATTGACGTGAATGACGGCTAGAGAGTAGAGTACTACTAACGTTCTTGTTTCTGCTTTGCGTTTGTTTTATATGAGTTGGACGAATTTAATGGCTGTTTCACTTTCCGTCAAACATTTACTTTCATGCTAAATGCGTATGATGCAATTTTCCACTTAGAAAATACTGTGCCTGATAAAAGTCAGGAAAATGTAATTTTCATATATCTCTTTAAGTGAAAGCGCGCGCCAGTGCATTACCAGTTAGACAAACTGACCGTGGCCGATTAATGGCGCCACAGGCAAGGTGACGCTGATGCATTAAACATAACATAAACTGCCGAAATCCAATCATTTATAACGATTTGAATCTCTGAGAACACAAAACAATTCTTACAGCATAAATTTACAATCAAGAAATCATGAGTTCAAGTTGGAAACAAGTATTATGCTCTCAGCTCTGACAACTGAGAAACTATGGGTAGTTGACCGACGGAACTGAGCGATTCAAAAGTTGACGCCATTTTGGCCCCGTAACCATAGTGCAAACTGACCATCAAATATTCATATATTTCTGTCCTTCAAGTCCACATGAACAAGTTTGCAAAACTTTACCTAACCCTATACCAACTCTCACGCGTTATAACTTTAGATATAAGCCGACGGACTCACCTTAGAGCGAGATATTAGAAAGTTTTTCGTTCCCCTATAAGTACTTCGATAGAAAAAAAAGATGGCTGGTCCTGGCATGTTCAAAATATTTTTCATCGTAAGTACAATGCTACCAAAGCGTAACGTATTTACATAATTACAATAGTTCCATTACAAAGAAGTTTTGAAAAGAGAATAACCTTCCAAAGTTATACAATGACTAACATTGTGTATAAAACATCGCTATGAAAAGATATCATAATTCAACTCTTCATATGTCCAAACAACCCAACGTGATGCTTTCCTCGCTCATTCATTTGACTTAAGAGACTCGCAGTTCACACTGTTGCCTTCCTTAAGTTGATGAGTGTGGCAAAAGTCAGTGATCACTGTATATTATCAGTCCATGCCTTCGACGAGGCTGGTTTCCAAACAGCGCCCTCATCATTGGGCCCTTCGATTGTGAGAAGCCATAATGTTTATGTATTTCATATGTTTTAGCATATTTGTTATACTGTATTGTCCCTATATTAGTGCTTTTGGTATTCAGTTTTAGAACTTGTCTCTTTTAAGCACGTTGGTTTGACTACATGCATGCTCCGTCGACGACAACTGGGCGTTGGGCTATTTAAAATATGGCGTTAGAGTGTACAATAATCCCTCGTATTGGTTCTAGAATGTAACGATAGTGACACATCGTCCTTGTTTAGCAATTCGTCAAGTTATGTAACGACACGTAATGAATGTAGATCAAATTCGCACTAACTTAATTTGAATTTCAGTTCATATTTGTTAATCAACCTAACAATAACCAGTGGCTGTACATGTGAGATTTGGGTATAATTTTCTATAGTCAGTACGACGGGGGTATTTCTCGCTTAAACCACGGCCCCCTTTTGTGGAGGGACCGTGCTTAAACCAACGTGAAGCCGACTGCTACAGTGCATATCAATAATTGCTATTAAGGTTAATCTAAAATGTAGCCGTATCGTCTTCTTTACTTAGTTACAGAGGCATTTAGTTCGCAAAGTTCGGGGACGATTAACGGACGTACAAGCATGTAGGGAAATAAAAAACTGCAGTACCGTGTACTGATGTACTCAGAAGAGATGAGAAAATAAAGAATGAGAGTTCTACATTATCTTTGCCGGCAGTTTGAGACAAATCGGCCGAAGAGGACAACTTTAAAAGATTGAAATGGGCTGAAATATGCAACTGTTTCATTTTTATTATTAGTGAGTCAAATGGTTACTCAGATATTATTCAGATATTATTCCTCCTTGCTCTGACCTGATGATCAGAACGACACGAGGACGCAAACGATAAACATTTATGACGTCTGTTAATATGATATTACCGGGTAACGTGGTCACATGACGCACCGCCACGGGGACAGATAGTCGGACTCTTAAATTTCTACAATTCTTTTCTGATGTACCACTTATAAAGGCTCATTTTAAAGCTCTTGTAAAAAGACAAACTTTCACAGTCTTATATACTAGGTGTTCGAAAATCCAAAATTCAATTTTCCCCCACAATGGCGGCCATTTTGAATTTCAAATATCGCAAAATGTTGGGTAATTTGTTTCCCTAGTTCCAAATTTTGCACTGTGACCCCGTATTTTGATTGTTGATTTGGTAAGAGAATGGTTGAAAGTTCCATTGAGCTAAAGTTTGAGCAAAAGTTTAAATCCTTCACTTTCGAGGCGCATATTACCTTAACCAATATTCCGCAATGAAAGCAAGACAATGGCGCACTGCTGTCATTCGGTGTGTTAGACAACGCCGTGGGCTTAGCCGAAGACAGTATGCCGTGGATGAACGTACAAATTCCGACCTTGACCCATTGGTCTCTGAGATGTAAATTCAAGAAAATAATTTAGACTTGTCACACAATTTTATCCATAGTGATGGGACATCGGCCATAATTGCACAATTATGTCGCTTTGTTTTTACCGTTTACCGTGGAAAGGACACAGAAATTTTCTCTGGAATATGTAAGCTTATGACGCGAAAAAGAAGCTAATTCTAAGACAGTCAACACTCAAAATGTTGTTGTTAGTCTACGAGGTGCCGGGCCAGCGAAAGCAAACGTGAATTTGTGTAAAGTAACGAATTTCAAAGTTCAGCGAACAGAATCAACAATAATTTTACCCATTATTTTTTTCAGGCATATCTTCGGGCGTTTCCAGTAAAACAGAATAACATGGCGATAAAAGACCTTGGCTTATAATGGTGTGCTTTCACATGTATTAATCAAAATTCCTCGAACACAAATTAACACGTATCATCGAGCGTGACTATTAACCTGCTAATGTTAGGTTAGCGGTCATAATTCTTGCGAAAATATCTGACATATTTGAATATAATTTATGTACTTTGTTATATTGTTCTCTTAAATCGTTCAGTTATCGCGCACACATAATTACTCAAATAGTTAGGCAAATTTTCAATCCATGCATATGCCAGGAATAACGGTCACAATTTACCATAGAGGGCGCACCGCCAACAAACATCCCGAAATGGTTCAGGAGGCTTATCACTTGGATGACCGAGTTCAATGCTCTATCATCTATGCAACCAAAACTACAATTTACCTAATTATTACCCATGATAAATACTTAATTATAAATGTTTACGATTCTGTTGTATCGAACACAGAAAACCATATTTGATATGTAGCCGTGTCCTACATTTTATGTAATACAACCTCTGTCCGGTTTAAGCTTACGCTCTTCTTCAGTCATAGCCATCACGGCCATTTTGAGGCTACGGAATTCGCGCTTGTCTTTTCGGTAGACTTACTTCCCAGCATTAAGTATCATCTCGCGAGAATTTTCATCATCAATGTATGCGTTTCTACGAGTCTCCCCTTCCCCGAACGAATGGATTCATTTGGTTGCTCCATGTCGCAAGGTATCGCGGAGCCATAATCTCGCGAGATTTGTCATCGTCATTGACTTCCTTGTTGTACGTTCAGACTTTTGTTGCACCTATCTCAGTCAGCGACGATTCCGGTGTCGGAGGTCTTGGCGGCGAGACCGTAGACGCTTGGGATGCCGATGATTCTGGCGGAGGCGGCCGTGGCGGCGGTGTCATCGGGAGTCGGCGTCGTCGCGATGCGGACAGCGAACTTGCACCTCGTGGTGGGGGCGATGGTTTCGCTGATTTCGTCGGCTGTTGTTGTTGCTCCGTAGTGGCATGGGGCACTTCAGATTTTTGAGGTTCAACTAACACCGACTCCTATGCATTAAGAAAAACATGTATACCATTAGTCGGTAAACACATGTACGGTGTACATGTCAATACGAGAGAAACGGTCAGCGTATAGATACAATCGAAAGTTGTACATCGTCATCTATTTTGTAAATTGGGCGTTTCTTGCAAAATCTACTCAAGCAAAGCCAAGCTGATAAGTTCTGTAATTGGAGAAGAATTTTCAAGTTGCTCTCAACTCAAGTTTTGTCTTAACACAATAATCTCCGGCATACATTTTGTAGCTTTGAGGGAAATTGCACATCGTCATTATTGCCTGTATAGTGTTATGGTGGAATCTGTGACCTGTATTATTAACAGGGTGACAGGTAAAAACTTGCTTTTTTCATTCATATCAACAGAAAATCACTGACACATTTACAATACCTGCCGAGGAATGCGAAAAGTTATCAGTAGTCACTGACGGACGATAATTAAGTTGACAAAGCCCCATTAGCTGCATCTTTTTGCATTTTGCATACCAGAAAAATATCACCCGACCATTAGAGAGAGGTTTTGGATTCCCCTTATGAAGCCGTAATGTCTTAGCAAATTTCACCCTTTGTATTCTTGGTGGTGGATTTGGTCGATAAATTCAGGTGCTTACGCGCGTTTTTTATGGCTTTAAACAGTTAAAGAAAAAAGATAGCATCTGAGACTTGGCTCGGAGAGTTCGAAAAGTGCAGTTAATCCGAGTCGGAGAGCAACAAAATTCAAATTTAAGTAAATATTCGCAAACCATTCACCTCTGCTTTCTGGTAAACAGACACTGGTTGGCTATCGAAAGTAATGGGTCGGAGATATAAAATGGTTTGAATATTGAAATTTTTGAACTGTTTCCGACGTACAGCTAAAGGTTTTTGCCCGATGTTTTCCTTTTTATAGACAAAATTTTGTCATGGAAGCCTTACATAACACCATGGACCATGATAACACAAAAGAGGGTTGGCACACTTTATTTTAGCGTCAAAGGAAAGAGCCCGCCCTTTCATATTGTTACCGTTTGTGTTTCTCTCTGTTTTGTCATATCTTCGACCAAGGGACCTTTAACGGAAACAGCTGATTCCATTTCGGTCCGGGCAAGCTCTTTTTCGTCCGGAAAGACCGCATTTTCCTGTCCTTCGATCTGCTCATTCTTTGACTTCTTGCTAGGATATTTCTTTTTGTAGCCAGGGAGGCCGCCAGTCTTCAAATCAGCACCATATGGGGACCAGTCATCCTCGTCCGGGCAAGACGTAGCCTCGTCCATCTCAACGTCAAAATTCCCGAGCTGTTCATGTTAACGAGATGTTAGTATTAACGGACTCGAATCTTCATTAAACACTTGAACAATTCTGTACTATTTATATTTTGAAAAAACACATCTTGCTGGTAAAGTGAGTTTAAGGGCTTCCCTGTTCCATATGTACGTCTCACTACTGGATTCTTTAACTATGATTGTAGAGGGCCCTATCATGAACAATGCTTTTTACAGAGCACTAATGTCTACCACATTTCCATCTCTGTTTGCGATAAAGACGTTATCGTGACCCTCTTTATCTATGTACGTCGGTTGTGTTCACTTCTAATGTCGTTTCAGGTTGCCAAGATCCTACCAGTGTTTCAGCACCTTTCGGCATGTGCACAGCTTTTTAATGTAATGCACATGTGAGTTTAACGTTCAGCAGCAGAATGAATGGAACATTGACACCAGGCCTACATCTTGTAAGAAAGATATCTCTAATGGTTGTGAAACATTATGTTTCGATAGGGTATCACTCTTTTTGGATGCAAAATTGTTATCTTCACAAAAATAGTCCCCACCTACTGATTTATCGTTTAAAAGTTAGACATAGCTTGGTAAGTTACATGTCACTAGATCGCTGATCTTTCGACAATAACATAGGTTATAATATTGACTTTGCGTCTGGCCATTGTTGGTCAAGGCGACGTACATGAAGTGCACGCAGTACTGGCAGTATTCAGGCTCGATGAGCAGACTTCGATGTGGATTTTCATACTTACAAGCAAGCAAGCAAGTTAACAAACAAAGTAAATAAAATAAATATTCATAAAGAAATAAATACGTATTAGTGCATTCATACAAACATACATAAATGAAAGAATGCAGATAGATACATATATAGATGAATAAAAAATAAAATAATCTATGAATAATAAACAAACAAACAAACAAATAAATAGATGCTACTTTCGACGTCATGTTTTCATCATTGCCGCCTTGACCTGCTGGCGTTTCTAAATCTAAAATACCCCTACATATTACAAACATGTAATAGTCATTTAACAAAGGGGTTACACTTAATTGTACAAGTAATAAAACAAAGGGAATGCAGCGAATCACAATTAAACCTTTATTTGCGAAAATGCAATGCAAAAAAAGTTATCCGATATTACTACATTATCCATATATCACTACATTTGTACATACAGTTTGGTAATAAAATACACTCTAAAATACTGATACTGGTCTACAAAAATACTGCTCCAAGACTATGCAATCATTGTTGGGTAAACAATCTTAAAGGGACGATCATCCAGGCTGGACAGTTGCCTGTATGTTACGTTCACTTTTTGTGTATCACGCACAAGCTATACAGATAACATTAGTAGATATAAAGTTACAGTTCTGTCTGTGTGAACAAATGTCTGAGTGACTGCATCCATTCAACTCACTGTTTATTTGTGCGTCTAATAAAAAAACTGGTACTATTAGGCGTCTGCATGTATTGTATTAATTTTTGTCTACCAGGAGTGTTGTCAAAAGACTCGATTCTTTTTATCTCATTACGTTATCTACACAACGTTTGCGTGCTGCACAAAAAGTAAACGTAACATATAGGCAACTGTCAAGCTTCGATGATCCTCGCTGTAATGTATATTCAGCAAGAATTCTCATTGAACGAGCAAAAAGTTGTCTACATTTTCGGTAATTATTACAGTCAATTTCTTCTATGACCGAGACTGACTTGCTACAGGGGATAAAACTTGAACAAAGTAAAGCCTTTAATATGTAAATCATTATCAAATAATTATGAAGATATATTACTTACATATACTACGGCGTGAATAATTAAAAACTGGACTGCTATTATAATATTATACTTGAGGTTATTTCATTAAACCATTTCTTACTTTTCTATTATACACCTACTTACCCTGAGATACGCCTGAGATTTGTATGTCGTACTATTACAAAATGACAATGCTATATCATACTTGAAGTGATGTTTTTTTGATATCAATTTCACTTGTTATTGAACAGATACCTACCCTTAGATAACACCTTAGATAGAGGTATATATATATATATATATATATATATATATATATATATATATATATATATATATATATATATATATATATATATATATATATATCTTTCTTATGTGGGGCCACTCGCCTAATTCGTACAATCATAGTCGGAAACTGAGCAAGGTTTAAGAGCACAGACAGACTGTACAGAAAACTAGGTTTCTCTAGGGTCTATGGTTTAAGCTAACATCATCTTTTATCCCATTTGACGTTGCCCATGACCCTTAAAATTTTACAAAATGTGTGCTGTAACCTAAGACTCTCATTTGCTCTCAATATATATCCTTCAAGTTGTCTCCCTGTCTGCGTCTCGCTGTCTCAACAAGCAAGCAAGTGACACAAAAAGTTAAAAACTAGCCAGAGCATCTCCCACACTCTTGAATAATATATGAATTACATATTTCTTAATTTAGAAATACCTCTTTGTATGCATGCTATGCAAGCTAAGACAACTTAAGAGGGTGGCCTGTGGGCGTTCTTATACATTTTTATCATTAATGCATTTCAAAATGTAACAATAAGGGGTTTTCATCGGAGATTATTAGATCACATAGCAGCAGCATTTTGCAAAGACATTGTCATGTTTTGTTATGAATACAGCAGTATGAAGGGCAGCAGCTATGTATGTCTGTCTGTCAGTCTGTCAATCTTCTGTGTTTTTCTGTATGTATGTATGTATGTATGTATGTATGTATGTATGTATGTATGTATGTATGTATGTATGTATGTATGTATGTATGTATGTATGTATGTATGTATGTATGTATGTATGTATGTATGTATGTATGTATGTATGTATGTATGTATGTATGTATGTATGTATGTATGTATGTATGTATGTATGTATGTATGTATGTATGTATGTATGTATGTATGTATATGTGTGTGTATGTATGTATGTATGTATGTATGTATGTATGTATGTGTGTATCTATCTATCTATATATCTATGTATCTACATATGTATTTATATATCTATGTATATACATGTGTACATTTCCATTTCCATTATTTACCGCTAGGGATTTACCACTAAGGCATTTTATAACACAATCAGTCGAGGAAGATAGCAGTGGTTTGCTCTGAATAATGTTACATACATGTAAAAATAAACTCTTTTAAAAATTTTAAAATAATGAAAACCTTCAGCTAAATTAAATATAGACTTGATTATTGTGCAGCGTGATGACAGTGCATATAAAGCAGATACTTATAAGATGTGATGGTGGCCAACAGCAGGTATGGAACACAGATAAATAGTGCCATTACGCAATATGCTGTACAGGCTGAACATTGGAGGTTTCCTAAAAGAAAGAAGACGCAAGATAGATACATTGTAATTTTCAAATACAGCAGAGGAAGCCAACAAGGTGCCGTTAAGATAGCTCAGCAAGAGCAAGGTCAGAGGTTGTGCAAAGCTTTGGTACGTGTTACTTAAGCATAGCAAAGCAAAGGCATACAGATTCGGCAAGATCATCCAAATGGCAATTTTACACTAATTGATGCATATGAATGGAACGAAAGGTTAACACATTCAACAAGTCTAAAGTATTTATCCCCTGTTTGTGTCACTAGCTGTATGTTGAGAGTAAGCAGCGAGAGTATATTATAGAGTGTCTTACCGCTTGTCGTTTGTCTTCAACAGCCGCTGTTTTATTCAGTTCAGTTGTTCTTTGATACTCGGATAATATTATGATAAAAATTGGAATCTAAGTGAAAATGAATAAAGTTTATGAAGTCAGTATATGATGTATATAAATAAGTGAATACATAAATACCTACATAAATAAATTGAATTGATAAATAATAGAAAATAAAGAAATACATAAATACCTACATACATACAGTACATGCATAATATATAAATGAATTAAAAATTGATAATAGATAGATAGATAGACAAATAGATAGATAGATAGATAGATAGATAGATAGATAAATAAATAAATAAATAAATAAATAAATAAATAAATAAATAAATAAATAAATAAATAAATAAATAAATAAATAAATAAATAAATAAATAAATAAATTGTGCTATCATAATTTTTTTAACTCGGAAAGCTTTGTCTCCCCATATAAACAGACACTATATAATGAAATCTATATATAAAGTATATGCATGATAACTTGACCTTGTCAAGATATGTGTGCGTGTGAAGATTCACTGACATTTTCCATATGCAAAGCAGGGGAAACAGCAGAAAACGTTAGGGTAAGGCCCTTTCAACAAACACTGACTTACGTTCATTAAGAATGTATAAACATAGAAGGCTATTTGCATAATTGCCTCAGTGTTTCCACCCTGCAACAGAAATAAAAATTAAAGTCTTACGAGTGTGTCGATATAAATTCGTGAGATTGTAAAGGCTTGATAAACAGATACGGGATGTAATATTAATGGGCGCGTTTTTCTTCGAACGATAACAATGAATTTATCATGGGAATAGAAGAGACAGATAATGAGAATCAAAATGTTTTCAGGCACGAAAGCACAAAAACGCAGCCGTGGGACGAAAACTTAGATTGTATATTTCTGTTCCTTGAGTTATTTCATTTCAGCCCTTTTCGATCACTTCCCGTCCACCTGGCTACCTACTTACTCATAGCTGCCTATCCAGTTAGCTGGCAAATTACCTATACCTAGCTACCTATATAGTTAGTTACATGTAGCAAGCGAGCTACCTACACACATACATAGATAGATAGATACATAGATAGATATATTGATACATACAAAGATAGATAGATAGATAGGTAACTTACGTATATATGTATGATGTAGCCGATATGTGCAGTGTCAATCATCTCGTAGAAAATCAGGAAGATCAGATAGTTTATCAGCAAGGGACGCGTACCCTTTCATAGGAAAAGATATTAATAATAATTATCATCATTTTTGAACAACATTTTAAAAGGGAGTATAATAATGATGTGTGTACGATATTCTAGGGTAATCTTTTACCACCAAGGAGTAAAGAACCAAAAGAGATTGAGTGATTCACAGATCAGGTTCATTGAAGACCAGCTTTATTGTGGAACTATGACCACTATTAGATTTGTAATCAATAGGGTTTGTGGAGTGTTTGCAAATGTTAAACGAAACAATAAATATAGGGTGGGAAACAGAAGAGATCTGTACCTTTGAGTGCAATGTTGTCGTTAATATACGAATAGGAAATTTATGTATTTTCATCTTCGTGTGATATTTTAACTCGAAATCGACTGAAGTATGCCTTCATCTAAATTCTTCCCATGCTTGTAATTGCAAATGCCAATGACATTGACCTCAACTCTTATTGATAGCGAGCCCCGCCCTTATTGCTGTTCTGCGCTCGTATACACATACTCCAAAAATAGTCTGGTGAACCAGTTTAAACAAACAGCTGTTTTGTTTTTGCAAACAAGACCTACATGTATCTGTTCTGTTACGATGTATGAATAGGTACACATCCATATTTATTAACTGAGAATGTTGTTGGATATGAGAAATTGGAACATTTTGAAGGGTTACTTCTAAATTTACCCTTATTAGGAGAGAAGGACTTTTTAGTTGCTTTTTTTCTCCGCCGAAAATTCCTTTTATCTCACTCATCCTCAGTATTTAGAAATGAGACAATTTCTTATTTCTCCAATATGAGGTCTAAAAATTTTTGGTAAAGTCTTACATTTTGCTAAAGTGAATTTTTCCATTTGACACTTGACTTACTTTTTCAACGCCGACCATTAAAATACAAGAGTTGATGAAATATATGGAGTACACAAACATCATAGTAAACCATAGCTTGTACAATCTATCGTAGTATTCTGCGTACAAAAGTAGACAAAATCAACAAAATATTTACTCTGTGCGTAATATAACTACACAGTTCACATGATATAACTTAACTCTTCATACATGTGCATTTACGTCTGGGAAATGTGATAATGTCATTTGAATGCATTTCGAAATATTGTTGTATCTCTTATAAATTATTCATTTATTCATTTATTTATCCATTAATGAAATTGTTTCTCTCACATACCGCCATGTTTAGAACATTTATAAATATAAGACAATTTACATGTGTTATTATCTATTCATATATTAAAAGTTTACCTTGGATATGACGATGTAGCTTTAATTACAATAAAGTAATTTACGCTCGAATGGTATTTGAAACTAATTTTTATACAGATGATTATTTGTTACAGGCGTCGACTTTGTCAAAAGTCTGAATACGATACAATTTCTACGCACTTCCCGTGGGATGTTGGAAAACTCTCTGTTGTTACTGATTATCTCAATAATTTTTTTAAAACTCTCGGTGATGGAATTATTGATGGACAATTTTACGTCATGTGGCTTTGTTGCAAACATTTGTATCCTCGCTCTGTTTTGTAGCCACAAACTACCAATATTACATCCATATTTATTCTAGAAATGAAAATGTTAAGCTCACCATCTTCGCTCTTTTTATTCAGTCGGATTGTTAGAGAATGCATATACCAGAACAAGTAGACGAAAGATAGCAGCTGAAAAAAAGCAAAAAATATACGTCTTTTATTACACCTCACGTGTTACTCGTTTACGGATCGTGATTGGCTTAGACTCATTCACGTGATGTACAACAAAAAGTCTTGTAACAAACCTCGTCAAGACTCCATGTTCTTTGTGGTACGCATCATTTTGACGCTGATATATGCAAAGCGCAAGTAATTGGTTGACAATTTCCAAAATTGTCAACCGGTTAACAGTTCGCCACAACTTGACTGGGGAAGTTTGAAAGTGCCCTGTACGCATGCGCTCATTACAGAACACGTAAAGAAGATGTGTCGTCTGCGACCGAGGCGAGTGAATATAGCTGAGGAACTTCTCAATTTTTCGACGAGAAAATTGTATGGGATGTCACATATTGGCGGCCCTATTCGGGCAAACAGGCCTTGTACCAATGTCAGCCCATTGGGTCATAACAAGAAAGAGAATCATAAATTTGGTGCAGCTAAACTCTCAGATTCACTTGTATTGTCGTGTTTTTCTGTCATCGCCTGATAACACTCTTTTTCTTTCTTCCAGGTAGACGTATTTCCAAAGCCAAACCTAAAAACTCTATGATCGTTTAATGTAATATGTGATCGGTAAGAAACACATATAAAATCAATTGATCAGTACTTAGATAGTTACAGTAATGAATTGAAGAAGACATTCAACCAAATGTTTGTTCAAAATGTGCCAGATACATTGTATTTTAGTCAACTTTTATAAAAGCACAACTGAGACGTAGACTCAATCATGATGACGTATTAAGTAAATCATACAGGTTTGAAAGTGACCTTGACGTTATTATAAGCCATAAAGGGCATTGGCACATCTTTGCCACACCTCAGTTGCAGGGCTGTCAGTCGCTCGGTCGACTCAAAACAAGGTTTCAAGGTGAAATGAAAAGATCAAATTGACTTCAGTATCTGCCAATGACCTGAGTGTAATCCCGTGTCACTGCGATCCAATCACAACACTATTTATATTTTGACGCACTGTTCACGTTCAGAGTGTACCCGTACATTTGGCGGACGATGCCGCAAAGACCCCTACCCGCATGGTTGTTCTGTCACGATGCATAATAATGAGGCCACACATTAATTAACCTCGGGGCGAATGAATATGACATAAAGGTAACAGCGGAGCGAGACATGACGATCGTGTGTTTAGTTTGAGCTGCTATAATGTTACAGGGAAACAGCCGTCGGAACTGCGCCCGTGCGAGTTTCTTGTTTACAAACGAGGTATCTCGTGCACGATATCTAGATGTACCTCATCATCATAGCTGCAACATTTAAATTATACAATGTAGATTATGACAGACATTTTTAATTTTCATCAATCACCATCGTACCTTTGGAGGGACCATGCTTAGATACAGTTTTTACATTGGTCGCGTGGGTCCCATACGAGCTTTGAGCGCAGTTCCGACGACTGTATCCCTTTAAACAAAACAAGTGATAAGAAAATGCCAATAGAACTATATTCGTGTAAGTTTTCCCATTTTGGGCATGGGTACAAAATAACATTCCAATGCTATGTCCGCGATATATTTATCGTCTTTCTGTCGTGTGCGGCTTAAAATTTTATGCAAGGCCTGAGTCGGTCGGAGGGATCCATTCGTTGATTTCTATGAACTATATAGTAACTGTAATTATTAGTCACCAAATATGGGGAACTAATCAACGCCCTATCACAATCAGTCGGGTTAACGGACATTGAATAGCTCAGAATATGCTACTTTTCAACACATAAATCTGGACGATCGAAAAAACGCGGGAACTCAGGACATGCATTCCTCATAAATATAACAACAACAGTTTATTTGTTTATCACTCAATGAATTAAAAAGAGTTACTCATTGTAAAGATTTGGTCTTTTTGCAACTCGTGTAAACGCGACCGAAATTTGTACGCGAGTGTCTATCACAACGGAACCGAACACGATTCAAAATACTAGCACCAGAACGGGAGAAGTTTGCAACAGTTAATTGAGATATTATTGTTGTTTGATCATCCGCGCAAAACACGGCGGAAATAACCCACCAGCTGACAGATTTAATAAGTTATTCTTGTCTACTTTGTTTACAAAAATGAGAACCGACTCTCATTAATGCATAACCCCTCGCGTAATCAGCCGATGAATGCCAAATGAATTGATTCATTATTACTGATGTCAAACAGTAGGAAGGCACGATCAAAACGAAAATACCTTTGCTGAAGAAAGTTGATGTCAGTAATTTTATCAACGCGGTCATGGATAAAAAAACTACTGGCGCAATAGTTTAACAAAATATTAATTATGAGTGTTGTTTATTTTAAGAAAGACGAATGGCATTTGTGTTCGTATCTTTCCACTCGGGGAAAATTTATTTATGGTGGAAAAAACGATAAAATGACATATAATTCAGTACATGCTGTTCATATATTTTTAGAATTTGATATCAATGAATACTTGCCGTGACATGCATTAAAAATTGGTGCAACAAAGACAAACGACAAACGTGCTTGTCAGCGATTATTGTTTTTCGGTTGCCTTGCTCATATGAAGCCGCCGAACATTTTGTTGAGCTAAGTGTCACTTACCGCCCCGTAGATGGCAACAGCGCGTGTGGCTTCCTTGGTGTTGTTCCAGCACAAAATACGCGTAACAATCGGCATCTTCAACGGTAAGAAGGAATCCGACTTTTCGATCAACCGAACGATTCAACCGTGGGACGCGAGCGACCAAGCCCCGCTCCACTCAGACCATTACCTGCCCAGTGACTCGATCACACCGAACCGAATGGCAGAGAACTTCATCCGTTCAGTTTTTACATCTCATTTCCCTGTACCAATACACGGTGTCACCAAAAATCAACCCGGATAGAGGATGACCGACCAGCTGCTACCAGTCACATCAACGATACACAGCCCGGTCATTTTTGCTGCCGATACAAAATTAACCTCAGCATATTTCATTATTCATTAATGCATGCTGCATCATCTAGGGACCAATGCGATTGGAATATCGAGGGCGTAATCTACTTAGTGTTAATTTCATTACCTAAGTTCAATGATACCTGTTCTGCATTAAGCGTAATGTTTTAGTAAAATTTATATAAAAAAGTTGAATTGTACCATTTTAACAGTTGATCATACACCCCTGGAGACCGGATGACCCCTTGGTGGCTATAATTATTCATAACGGGTTGCACAGAATACAAATACGACAACCTTTGTCGTTTCCTGCGATCGACGAGGATGACCTTGCGTTTAGAACCACTAATTATGATATTTGATTTGATGCAACGAACCTGATGACAGCTCGACAGACATACATTTGTCATAATTTCATGACATATTTGGCGAAAAGACGAACAGAGAGATTTAAAAAAGGTTCAAGGTGTCCGAAACGGACAACCATTGTTTTACATGTTTTGCATATACCCCCAAACACTCCAGAAACCTCATTTTTAGTTTAGGCAGGGTATGTTTCTTCCAAAAATAATACTCGTTTGAGAACGTCCTGACACGATTTTACACATATGAGGTAGAGTGGTTCATTAAAACAGACGAGCATATTTAACGCTACGTCTATTTTTCATAATTGCTGGACACGCGGCAACATCCAACATGAAAGTATGAGTGGAAATTCCATTTTTAATCACCGATCAGCGATCAATTATTACGCACCATCATAATTATGTATAACAAAGTAAACAAAATAGCAAAAAAGGTCACACGCACACAGTCTATCCGTACTTGCGAATATTTTTGGATTATCTGTCCGCTCGGTTTAGGTGAATGTTGACTCAACGTCCGCCACCTTTCAGGGTGCTGTTTGGGCGTTTGAAAAATCCATAAATAGGATGTGGCTGTGATAGATAACTATGTATTTATACGACGCAAGGCTACCACGCACGAGTCCTGAAACTAAAAATAGTAAGGCGATGGATGTCAACTGTTACCTGCTACACTAAGCCCAATATGTAAAGTATTATGAAAAATGTCAGAACCGATCATGAAGTAGTGTACCGTTTTCGCGCCATAGTCCATAGTAACCCTTATCTTTATTCACGCTAACCTTGTTATCCATCATATTTATCCCGCGGTTTCGTCAATCAATGTTAAAGGTATACAGTCACCTGTAATCTAAGTATGCCCATATATGGTCAAAGGGGTGTTCCTTGGTATTCAAAATGCCCATGTGAGGGCGCTGTTTTTAAAAAGTGGCCACCAACTTAAAATCTGTGATTGGTTAGATTTTCTCTTTCCATGGTAACTGTGGGGTGACAGTATACCTTAAATGGTGAATACCAAGACTAGATAAATGACCAATGGTAAAGAGTTTACATCTGTAAAGTCGGTGGGAATATTGGTGAAGACTCTCTTTTTGAATTTACAATTTCAAACTTGATTAGTACATGGATGAACGATGATTTAAAAATGTAAAAATGGTAAGACTCATCTTCTGTCATATGCTTACCGGGTTGAGTATTTTGTGTTCACGGTAGATCATGAATGAAATTAGCACCGTCAATTTTTAAACCATTAAGTGATTTTTTAGCATTCCAAATTATTCTCAACAAACCATCATGATCAAAATTGAGGAATATCATGACGGTTCACATTCTATACACAGCAAGGACAACATATATATCAGATGACGAATAGAAAATGGCATGAAAAATAAATTTCGCTCTGTCGCTCCCAAAAATAATTCATCTAAAAATACCGCCGTGCAGGCAATGCTGCGAAACGCGTGGATTCTACACGCACTGCAGTTGCCATGGAATGAAAGTCATTTATCGCAGAGACAAAGTAAAATTCATCGCTGCTTTCGCTGATTGAAAACTATATGTCATTCATACGTGAGATCGACGTTAGTTTTATACAACATTCCGTGATTAACATGTTTCATCAAGATAGAATACGCCTCGGTGACATTTTCAATTCATTTTCCTCTACCACTTGTGGGGGCTCGCTTTAAAGCTCTCAGAATAAGATCATTTTTTGCGGTCCCAGTTTTTGAAAATCGAAAATTATAATTTTCCTTATATAGTTAACACAGGGATGGCAGCCATTTTGAGATATCGGTAAAACAATGTTAGGTCATTTGTTTCTCCGGTACCAAAATCTGCATGTTGCCCCTGTTTTTATTCATGATTTGGTAAGACAATTAGTGAAGATTTCAATTCTTTAACTTTCGAGGAGCGTAGTACCTTAATATTGTCCGACACCTGTGGCGACTCTCATCCAGACCTGTATAGGCCGATGTGTACACATTTCATGAGTCATATTGTTAGAAGGTTTCAGAACGACTTTTTCTTCTTTTAATTTACAATGTCAATGTTACGTCTTTCTCGCTTCCCCGACACGCCAATATATTCTCCTTACACCTGTCTTCCCTCAAACATTCCGTTCAATGCATAGTGTGAATATTGAACTATTTATCTTGTTGTTATGTAAATCGGATATTTGGCCTGATGCTTATTTCTATCGCAATCCAAATAATATCGCCATGTCAAGTAGAAATAATTATTAATGAGAAAACGTAGTATATTATTAGATAATGAAATTCATTATTTTCATTATCAAGCACCATAAAAATCCTGTGACGCAAGGAAGGTAATGGAATGCAATTTTCAATTCTGATTAAAAAACCATTGATACCTTCTCTTCAAGTTGTCCTAAATTATTTAAAAAAAAACTGATTATTTTGTAAGTGAAGGGAAAATAACTTAAGCGTAAAAGGTTTATACATGTATTTGACTTTTGCAGAGTGCATATTCCTCTCATTCGTCTTATCCGTGGTATAAACACAATATGATTAAAACTATATTTGATGCTATCTCCTGAGATGTATATGCAATTTTTTGATCATAGGAGGTATTGTCACAATAGTTCAAACCGTGTCATCTCCTGTAACTCTCATTCATCGTAGGGTCAAAGGCAGACTTAAGTCACGTGACTGCGGTGAACACAGATGGATCACACTGAAGCTGAGGTCAGTACTTATATGTTGATGTGACGCTTGCCAAATCTTGTTGTAATTGTCAACCTTGTTCGGAAATCGTACGTTTCGAGAAGTGCGCCATCACAATGTTTCAATGCCTTCCATGTTTAGCAGTCATTTGTAAGGTACGAAAACCATAATTACAATGCTAAACTTATGCAAAACAACATCACAAATACTTCTCTTGACCTTCAAGGTTGTCTGTTCCCATACTGCAAGTAGTGGAGTCACTCTGGGAAGGCCTACACAAGTGCAACAGGCAAATTATCCTGGCATTTGGAGGTCAGATAAGGTCAGATAAAGCAAGTCCATTGATAACAATATACTATGCGGTCTATTCGTCTTTCCGTCTTTATCTCTGGCTATCTCCTCCGTATACTCACTTGATCTTAGCTGGACATCACTTAAAGAATCGGAAATTTTATCAGAGACACTAGCCATCCAAGCCATATCCACCTATCATGCCACCATGTAAATAGTGAGATGTATTCACGTGAGAGAACTTGGGTCCATATTTTTGCTATACTATTTTGCTGCAAAGATGTCTCTTTTCATGAGATTAATTTTTGCTACAAGCACAAGTATAATGCGTGTTAATTTATCCCTGGGCCCTAAAACCCCTTTCAATCCCCAGCACCATTTTTTCGTGCTACAATTGTTTAAATAACACCTGAAAAAGCTGTGGCCGCGGTGCAAGCCTTCTCAGTCACAGCACCTCCAATAGGTGGAGACGCCATCTTTTTTATCTGACTATCACGTAAATGTCTTCCATTTCTCTGCGTAAAATTTTCTGCTCCTCGGCCACGTCCGCGATTATTGACACACAATTCTGAGCTCGCTGACTGATGTCGTTCACATCCGCCGTCAGCTCCCTCATGGTTTCGTGAAGGAGATCGGTGGTGGACGTTGCGGCGTCCATTCTATAGTAAGATGACATCATCATTGGCCAAACCTCGTCCACACGAGTAGTTGGTGATCCCTAGGGGAGAGAAAATGACAATACATTTCGTTAGTATGATTCGCTACCTTAAAGAAGATCGACGAGAATTGTCACCCTCTCAAAAATAAAGATCCTCAGCAGTTTCTATCTTCCCAACGTATCAAAAATTACCCTCGGTACTTTGACTTGGTGCACGGTGCGGTGGCGCTTTCGTTCACATTCAATGGTCACAAAGAAGTGAGGCTCTTTTACCCGCAAGTAGTTTACTGTAAAGTGAGATGTGCGAGCGTGAAAGACAATGCAACATGGAAGTTTCATTTCTGAATAGACCCAGTTGCCAATTGCTTCATCACAGGAACACTGATGTGCAGGAAAAGAGTAACTGTTCCCACCTGACGTTCAATTTACATCTGGGGAAAACATGCCATGCGGAGGAGTCTCGCAAAGTCAGAGTACTTTCTACTCACCGAAAACTTGACCCAAGTTCATCATCAGCACATGCATGCAGCTAGAGAAAGGTCACCAGGAAATGGAACATTCCACAATACATGCAATAATATACGCGATGGAGACACTGGGCGTAAATGGTAAGAATTGTGAGAGATGAAAGCTGTGCTAGCTTAACATTTTTTCCGACTAGAGAGTCGAATGATTTCCCTTGTCATAAGTATATTTGGATATTGGAAAAGTACATAACTTGTTAGCTCTTTCCTCGCATTTTTTTGAAAAGCGATATCGTGGATATTTGTTGCACATTTTTTTTTCAATTCTGTGATCTTATTAACTTAATTAATCTTTCAAAAGTCAAAGGTAACGTAAGAAACAACGCATCAGAAGTGAATTTTATTTTGTTATGTACAAAAAATCTGGTAAAGTAACATCACAAGTTCAAGTATGAAAAACAACAATATTACTATTGTGAACGCAAACAAACTTAAAAATTAAAGTTTGGCACTGACACATAAAGACTATACATTTGCTTGTTTGTTTGTTTGTATGTTTTCTTCCTAATGGTGTCTTTGTCAGGTATGATAACAGTATTAACATTCTTAAAAAGGCTTTACCAAAGATAGTAATCGCAGTTTGGCTGTACATGGAGACAAAATGGTCTATTCGAACGTTCTGAAGGAACATTACAGTTCCCTTTTCGTCAGTTGAGTTTGTGACCGTGTCTAAAGAAATGAGTGCAGACGCCACCATTAACAGTAAGTGTGACATTTCGTCGCCATGCACTCATCGTCATGGTAACAATCACCAGCGCCGACCCAGGCTCATCGTTCCTGAGTGTGCGTAACATGCATAACGGAAACTTGTACAGGAAAAATTTGCCAAAGAAGAGTGTGGTGCGTCTACGTATTTCTTGTTTACATCGAGACAAACCAGCTAGTACTTGTCCCTGTATTCAAAAATGTTGACGGTGGTGTTGACCAAACGCAGAAAAATAACATTTTCTGTAAGAAGAGTCAGCAAGAATACCTCGAGAAGAACGTAAACATTTTGTAAAATTATCATTAAAAATCCGGATATACAGCTCAGTCAGGTAATTATTTGCTTCCCTCAGGATAAACAATATCTTATTTTCGAACCTTCATATCGGGTTCTGTGTCTGTGTGCACTGATGGCTGGGGCAATTCCATATTAGATTCGTCTCTAATTTCTACTTCGTGAACAGTCGCCCAAACTGTGCTCGCTCCTGTTCCATTTCTGGAAACAACATCATCAACTCGTGCGGGCGCTGTTCTCGGGCGGAAAAGT